>NW_021820607.1:0-7887 GCF_901001135.1 Rhinatrema bivittatum | reverse complement strand
TCATCAAAGGTCTGTCAAAACACAGCCACGAGCTGAGACAACTCCCTTAGGAGTGAGTCTGATTGTTCCCATAAAGGCGAAGCCCAAACCAGCGCCTTACTTTCAAGACGAGACAGGATAAAGGTGACCTTGGTTAATTTGCCCTGGAAGACGAAAGGCTACAGAGTGAATTGCATGTAGCATTGGTTGATAAAACCTCTGTAGAGCTTGGAGTCACCATTGAAGCATGGGGGCGCTGGTAGGGCCAGCAGGGCTCGAGGCATAGATGATGATGGCTGTGGATGAGGAGGAGCCGGTATTGGAACCGGATTGCTGGTGAGGGCATCAAGCTGGGCGTGGAGACAATCAATGGAGGAGGCCAATGCCTCAAGAAACTGCTGCTGTTCTTCTTGTACCTTGGATGCCAGGCCAGGGATGGCCTGGAGGGCACGTGGCTCCACCGAGTCCATGGTCTTTGCAACCTGTTGCGCCAGAGGTGGACCCTTGGGCCGAGGTGGGGTTGATGCAACCCATAGGTAAGGACCTACGGGTCCCCACCGTCGGCAGGCGGAGTGGCCTGATGGACAGAGGCCAGCTGGAGCTTCACCAATACCAGCCCTCGTTCCCCACGGATTGAGCCTTTGGGTGCCGGGGCCAGCTGGACTTAGGTGGGCCTCTGTATGTAGTCAATGTGGAGATCGGGTTCAGCCCCAGAGACAGCAGGTGAGAGATGGTACAGTCTTACAATGGACAAGGTAGTGTCCTGAAGACTCGGGCGCCAAAGGAATGGAGGCAGTCAGGGGGCGCCCAAGCAAGAGCAGGCTGAAGCTTGACTAGACCAAGTCCAGGATGTAAGCTGGAGAGGCGTCGAAGAACAGGCTTGAGTCAGGGCTGGCGGCAAGGCTAAGATCTGATCATGGAGATAGTCAAGCGAAGTCGATCGATGCTGAGGTCTGGTTCTGGAGATAGGAAACAGAGTAGTCAGGCGAAGCAGAAGTCTGGGTCTGGAGAAAGGCAACAGCGTAGTCAGGCGAAGCAGAGGTCTGGGTCTGGAGAGAGGCAACAGTGTAGTCAGTCAAAGCAGAGGTCTGGGTCTGGAGACTGTGATTGAGAGAGACAGGCCCATCACCTGTAAAGCTGGCCTGTTTGGATAGTCCCTGCCAGATGGGGCTGGGGAAAAGAAACATGGGTTTCATTTTGAGCTTTTGTTGGAGGACAGTGAGGAGACCAGAATCTGAATACAGATTTTCCTGGTTATGTCTTTGGCCTACTTATTCTAGTTTAAATGCTAAACATTGTAGATCAGCTTCATATCAGTGGGAGCCCCTGTGTCTGGCACCCTGCCTAGAACATAGTGGCCGATGTAATTAAAATGTGCTGAAAGCAGGCGCTGAACGGAAACCCATAAGCGGTCGGCTGTCCGCTGGTTTAGAAAATGGATGCCAAATTTATTTTTCTAATCAGCGCACAGCCAGGGGTTCAGGAAACGTTTCCTAAACCCGACCACCAGCACTTTTTTTTAACTTCTTTTTTTTTAAATTTATTTCAAGATTTTGTTCCTCCTACTTAATATCACAACGATATTAAGTTGGAGGATGCATAGAAAAGCAGTATTTTCTGCTTCTCTGTACAACGTTTGGGAGTGCTCAGCAATTAATGCTTGCTCTAGGCAGGTGTTAATTTTTGAGTGCAAAAATGTGTGTCTTAGACGCACATTTTTCTTTTTTTTGCATTGTGGTTGATTGGTAATAGCCTCATCAACATGCATTTGCATGTGATGAGCACTATTAGTTTCGCTGCGCGTTGGATGTGCGTTGTGTAGGCGCTAATCTCCGCTTCCTACTGCGGGTTATACAATGCGCTCGGCTGAGTACACTGTATTGCATTGGCCCCAAAGTCTGTAAGTTTGTATACATTTAACTGGATTTTTTTTCCCTCATAGTTATTGCTTCCCATTCTGCTTACTTGAGATACTCTTTGTCAGTGAGGGATGTGTAGACAGTCTTCATTTAACATATTATACTGCCAAAGGTCATAATCACTGGCATGAGACCTTCTCCAGACTAACAGTAACAACCAGAACCCAAAGAAAAAGGCTAGAGACTGAGATAAGAGACTGGAAAAGAACAACTGCAGTTTGAGTTTAAATTGTAAATTTAGTCAGTTACATTAGGGGAAATCTGATTCTTTTGAGACTGGCTAAACTTCTGTGGCCTCTGGGGTCTGCACTTAAAATGCCAATGAAGTCTTTGAACTGCAATTGGAGTTATTGTAAGCATTGCATTGTTTCAGTGAGAACTGCATTGATCAACTTGAGCTCTAGTTCAGAGGAAGCCTGAAAAATAGAGCGCCCCCCCAGCTTTTTCATCTTCCTGGGTTGGACATTGTTCTTTGTTGCACTCAGGTCTGAGAGTCATTGGCACTGTGACCTCAACTGCCTTGCTTTCAGTCTTAATCTGACCTCTAGTGGATGTTTGGTGAATAGCACCTGACTTTAATTAAATACTGTGATTTTTATTGGACGGTTATGAGAAAGCTCCTTCTTTGAATTAAATATGATGATCTCTAGTGGACAGTCTTATAATTGCTATTGCTGTTAACCTAGAACTGTGATTGATTTCATTGTGTTTCTAAATGCATATAGGTTTTTTTCTATTTATTTCAAATTTTTATGACTCAGCTTATCACAAAAATATGTGCCCATAGCAAGATACCAGAACATAAGAATATTGCAAGGGTCCAGTAAGATACCAGAACATAAGAATATTGCAGGGGTCCATCAAGCCCAGTATCCTGTCACAAGTACCTGGCAGATCCCAAGGGGTAGATAGGTTTCAAGCTGCATATCCCAAAAATAAGCAGTGGATTTCTGTAATCTAACTTAATAATGGTTAATGGACTTTTCCTCCAGGAACTTGTCCAAACCTTTTTTAAATGCAGCTACACTAATAGCTTTCACCACATCCTCTGGCAATAAATTCCAGAGCTTAATTATGTGTTGAGTAAAAAAATATTTTCTCTTATTAGTTTTAAATGTATCATCTAGTATCTTCATTGTGTGTCCCCTGGTCTTTGTACTTTTTGAAAGAGTAAACAACTGATTAACATTTACTTGTTCCTCTCCACTCATTATTTTATAGAACTCTATCATATCTCCCCTCAGCCGTCTCTTCTCTAAGCTGAAGAGTCCTAACCTCTTTAGCTTTTCTTCATAGGGGAATTGTTCCAACCCCTTTATCATTTTGGTCACCCTTCTCTGTAAGTTTTCTAATTCTGCTATATCTTTCTTGAGATGTAGTTACCAGAACTGAACACAATACTCAAGATGATGTCATACCTTGGAGCGATTCAGAGGCATTATGATACTCTATTTTATTCTCCTTTCCTTTCCTAATGATCTTTAGTATTCTATTTGCTTTCTTGCCTGCTACTGCACAGTGAGCAGAATATTTCAACTTATTTTCAACAATAACACCTAGATCATTTTCCTGAGTGGCGACTCCTAATGTGGAACCTTGCATTATGTAGCTATAATTTGGGTTACTCTTTCCTAAATGCATCACATTAGATTTAATTTGCCATTTGCATGCCCAGTGTCCCAGTTTTGCAAGGTCCTCTTGCAAATTCTCACAATCATTTTGTGATTTCACATCTTTGAATAATATTGTGTCATCTGCAGATCGGATCACCTCACTTGTTATTCCAATTTCTAGGTCATTTCTAAATATATTAAAAAGCAGTGGTCCCAGAACAGATCCATGGAGCACTCCACTATTCACCTTTTGCCACTGGGAAAATTTACCATTTACCCCTACTCTCTATTTTCTATCTTTTAACCAATTGACAATCCACAATAGAACACTGCCCCCTAACACATGACTTTTTAATGTCCTAAGAAGTCTGTCATGAAGGACTTTGTCAAATGCTTTCTGGAAATCCAGATACACTATATCAACTGGCTCACCTTTGTTCACGTTTATTTACTGCCCTCAAAAAAAGGTAGCACATTTTTCAGGCAAGATTTCCCTTGGCTAAATCCATATTGGCTTTGACCCATTAAATCATGCATATCCATATGTTCAGCATATATAACATATATTTGATATCATAGATAACATAGCAATATCATTGTAATTGCATAACAAATTAAGAAAGTAATATAAAATCATTAAAAAATAAAACACTACCATCATTGATTTTAATAATTTATAAATACTTTAATACATGAACAATAAAAAATTGTAAAAGAAACAAGCCAAGACAGGCAAATAAACACCAGGAGGAGGTGTGCTATTACTGGCATCAGTAGCATGGGATCTTCTTGGTGTTTGGGTACTTGCTAGTTCTTGTAGCCTGAATTGGCCTCTGTTGGAAACAGGATGCTGGGCTTGATGGACCCTTGGTCTGACCCAGCATGGCAATTTCTTATGTTCTTATATAAAATATAATATTAAAACAACAGACCTGCAGGGCTTATGAGGTAAAGAGGAGGTATTATGGGTTATTTAGTTATTTATTTGATTTATTATTCTTCTTTCAGGCACTTCAAAGCAGATTACATTCAGGTACTGTAGGTATTTCCCTATCCCCAGTGAGTTCACAATCTTAGTTCTGTACCTGAGGGAATGGAGGGTAAGGTGGCTTGCTTAAGGTCATAAGAAGTGGCAGTGAGATTTGAATCCTGGATTCCCTGAATCGCAGGCCACTGCTTTAACCACCTGGCTGCTCCAGAGGGAATGGGACATCTATTTATAATGGTGTAATTTACAGACCTCCATTGCAAACAGAAGAAATGGAGATTTAATGGAGCATATTCACAAAATTACTATGAAAGGGGATGAGCTATTGCTAGAGGATTTCAGTCCTCCAGATGTTAATTGCAACATCCCAACTGCAATGTCTTCTAGAAGCAAGGAGATCCTGGATTCTCTGCAGAGAGATCTGTAACGTAACGGAACCCATATGAGAGGGGGAAATACTGGACCTGGTGTTAACCAATGGGAAGAGTGTTTCTGATGATGTAGTGGATGATTATCTAGAGTCTAATGATCACCAGATAGTGTGGTTCAGTATTAGTGTGCAGGCGATGAAGATTCATTCAAGGCTAAGGCCCTAGACTTTGGCAAAGCTAACTTTGTTAAAATGGGGGGAGAACCTTAAGGAGTCTTTAGCTGGATGGGAAAATCTAGGATAAGTGGAAAAGCAGTGGGTAAAACTATGATGGCCTGGGGTTTTGGGGATATCAGGTGGGGCAGATTGAGGCAGGTGTTATGGGTGAGAGAGGAAGAGGGAGAGAGAGGGTGAGCAAGAGAAGGGAACCTGGAGGCCAAATTTGTTTGCTGAATTTGGGGAGAGGGGTACAAAGACTCATAAAGCCAATAGGCTAGGCTCACAACATTTTTTAAACCTTTTGGAGAGCCTTGGGAGAAGGGGGAATTCAAGTGCTTTAGGGTGTGAGGGATCAGGCCTGCAGGCCCACAAAGGTTGTTTTTTCTGCAACTTAACCAGTTATATTCTGAATATAAAATTTATCTGGGTGCATGTACCTTGGTGTTTACCCAACTAACTCCAAAGATATCCAGACAAATCCCTTTGAATATGGACCTCATAAAGTTCAATGTGATTAAACAATATAAAACAAAACAATAAAATACAAAATAATCAAACAATACTAACAAAATATATGAACTCAGAAGTTGTCAACTCCACTTCAAGTGCTGTATGCCAGTCAGGTTTATGGGATATCCACACTGAATGAGCATGAGATGAATTTGAATACATTGCCTCCATTACATTCAAATATGTCTCATGCCTGTTCATTGTAGATAACCTGAAAACCAGGCTGACTTGAGGCCCGAGGACTAGAGCTGCCTATCCCAGTGCTAACTAAACATATTCTGCAGTTATAGGTTACAAATCATCTAGTTCCCCCCAACAGATATCAGATATGCTCAGCTATTACCAATAGAAAAGAGCAAGGATTTCAAATGTTTATAAAATATTAATAACCCTTTTTCTTTAGAGGGGCATAATCTCCAAGGGCACACCAAAATAAATGTATATCTCTGGAGCTAGCTTCATTGATATCCTTCTTTCCCTTCTCAAGGTGTGGGTCATTTCTGTAGGGGCAATCTGATGCTTATGGCCTAGGCAGGGAGGTGGTGTTTTTTTTTTTCCCCAACAGTCGGGCCAATACAGTACAGTGCGCTCCGACGGAGCACACCGTTAACCCGCCATTGGACGCGCGTTTTCCCTTACCCCTTTTTCAGTAAGGGGCCGAAAATGCACGTCCAATCCCCCGAACCTAAAAGCGCCCGCAACATGCAAATGCATGTTGATGGCCCTATTAGGTATTCCTGCGTGATTCAGAAAGCAAAATGTGCAGCCAAGCCGCACATTTTGCTAGCGCCTATCCAAAGGTAGGCGCTAATTTCTTCAGGCACCGGGAAAGTGCACAGAAAAGCAGTAAAAACTGCTTTTCTGTGCACCCTCCGACTTAATATCATGGCGATATTAAGTCGGAGGTCCTGAAACTTTCCAAAAGTAAAAAAAAAAAATTTGAAGTCGGCCCATGGCTGTCGGGTCGAAAACCGGACACTCAATTTTGCCGGCGTCCGATTTCCGAGCCCGTGGCTGTCAGCGGGCCCGAGAACCGTCTGAGGGAAATCCTGCTCTGCTTGGTATCCCCTGAAAACATGAAACAGTTCTTGCTGAGTTCAAGGTTGTTTTCTTCTACCCCAGCCTGTGCCTGTGTCCCTGGGGGGAGATCCAGTGGTGGGTCTCCAATGCTGGTCTTCTTCCTTTTTCTCCAACTCAGTTCTTAGTAGAGATGTGAATCGTGAGATCGATCGTCTTAACGATCGATTTCGGCTGGGAGGGGGAGGGAATCGGATCGTCGCAGTTTGGGTTTTTTAAATATCGTGTAATTCGTGTAAATCGAAAACCGGCACACTAAAACATCCCTAAAACCCACCCCGACCCTTTAAAATAAATCCCCCACCCTCCTGAACCCCCCCAAAATGCCTTAAATTACCTGGGGTCCAGTGGGGGGGAGGGGAAGGGGGAGGGCGGGAAAACCGGCACACTAAAACAACCCTAAAACCCACCCCGACCCTTTAAAATAAATCCCCCACCCTCCCGAACCCCCCCAAAATGCCTTAAATTAACTGGGGGTCCAGCGGGGGTACGGGAGCGATCTGCCGCGAATCGTTTTTCCATACGGAAAAACGATTCGCGTGCAGGAAGTCGTTCCCGGACCCCCGCTGGACTTTTGGCAAGTCTTGTGGGGGTCAGGAGGCCCCCCCCCAAGCTGGCCAAAAGTCCCTGGGGGTCCAGCGGGGGTCCGGGAGCGATCTCCTACGCTCCTGCCATCGGGGGACAAAAAAACAAAATGGCACCGGCGCTACCTTTGCCCTGTCATATGACAGGTCAAAGGTAGCGCCGGCGCCATTTCTACAACGCACAGGAGGTCCGAGAGTAAAAGATCACACCGGGACCCTTCCTCTGGACCCCAGGTAATTTAGGGCATTTTGGGGGGGGGGTTCGGGAGGGTGGGGGATTTATTTTAAAGGGTCGGGGTGGGTTTTAGGGTTGTTTTAGTGTGCCGGTTTTCCCGCCCTCCCCCTTCCCCTCCCCCTTCCCCCGATTTACGATTTTTTGACGATAAATCGGGGGAATTGTTATTGTATCGCGGCTCTAACGATTTTTGACGATTTAAAATATATCGGACGATATTTTAAATCGTCAAAAAACGATTCACATCCCTAGTTTTTAGTAATCTTCAAGAGGGAAAGATCTGTTGCTGCACAGAGATTATGCTCTACAGCCTAATCTCCACTGGAGAGGAGGGGTGACAAAAACCCTCCTCTCACAACAAAAAGAAATCTTTACTTTAAAATGTCCAAAAAT
>NW_021820606.1:1436-7979 GCF_901001135.1 Rhinatrema bivittatum | reverse complement strand
GGAAGACTTGATAGAGGAGCAATCAATGTTAAATATTTTTTTAACTAGTCTATAGCTGCCATCTGGATCAAGCAGCATGGATGTCCTCTCACTGAAATGTCTGAGCATGTGAAAAGAAATCCCATTTCTTTTCTACAACACTCACCCTCCTGACCCCCCCCCCCCCCCCAAGACTTGCCAAGTCCCTGGTGGTCCAGCGGGGGTCCTGGAGCGATCTCCTGAACTCGGGTCGTCAGCTGCCGGTATTCAAAATGGTGCCGATAACCTTTGCCCTTACTATGTCACAGGGGCTACCGGTGCCATTGGTTGGCCCCTGTCACATGGTAGGAGCACAAGATGGTGCCAGCCATCCATTGCTCCTACCATGTAACAAGGGCCGACCAATGGCACCGGTAGCCCCTGTGACATAGTAAGGGCAAAGGCTATTGGAGCCATTTTGAATACCGGCAGCTGACGACCCGAGTGCAGGAGATCGCTCCAGGACCCCTGCTGGACCACCAGGGACTTTTGGCAAGTCTTGGGGAGGTCAGGAGGGTGGGGGTTTTATTTATTAGTGATACGTTGCATTCGTGGGGTTTGCCATGTTTCGGAACCCCACGAATACAACGAATAGAGACCTATACATTGTGGATTGCGCATTCGTTCAAAACGAATGCACATTCCTAGTGTTCTCACTAACTATGACAAGGAGATAGAGGCACTGCTTCCTGTCTATTCACAGGGCAGGATAGTGGACTGGAGATATAGAAGCAGTGCCAGTGACACTGATTTTTTTTATCTGTCTGTTTATCTGTCTGACTATGCATAGTGAACCACACTGTTTATATGTAGATAGAACGATGAGAAAAGTATCACCGCTTTGCCAATCTTCTTGGTGTTTTGATTTGTGCAAAAGAAGCCAGTCAGCAGTCCATGCACATATCTTTATGTGTTTGTGTATACGGCAGAGAGTTTTTTGCACACTGTGAGACATAACGCAAGAAAGATAGAGATTAGTTTGTGCCAACAGCACGCTGCTAACTCTGCTTGGCAAATTGGCACTGTGCTTGCTATGCCCTGAAATGAACTCAGTTTGTGAATTTGATTGAGTATGTGACAGACATTCATTCAATTAACATAGTAAATGACAGCAGAAAAAGACCAAAGTGTTCCAGCCAGTCTGCCTAGCAAGCTTTTTAAAAAAATATTCTTATTCTTAGGGTAATTGCTGCTTTGTGCAGGTTACTACAGCAAACATGGGTTAATAATACTATTGATGCACTGTCCATCAAACTGAATAACAGGTGAGGTAAGGATGACTTCAGCCAATAAGATTGGAAGTGAGGTAAACCTCAATTGATTTTCAGATTAGCTAACTAAAAAAATAGATAAGGCAAAGGAGCCAGATGGGATACATCTGAGGGTATTGTTAACTTAGAGATGTCCTGTCGCTCTGCTGGTTGACCATTCAATGATTCTTTAGAGTCTGCAGTAGATTCAGAGGCCTAGAAAAAGGGTGGAGGTTATTCCTGTTCATAAAAGTGGAAGTAAAGAGGAGGGTAAAAACTACAATCCAGTTAGTCTGAACTGTGTGGTGAGCAAACTAATGGAATCTCTGCTGAAACAGAGAGATGTGCAATGTTTTGTAATGCAATGGGTTGCAAGATCCAAGGCAGCATGGTTTTATCAGAAGTAAATCTTTTTCAGACAAATCTGATCAATTCCTTTGGGTGACCAGAGAATTGAATCAAGGAAGAGCAATATACATAGTTTACTTGGATTTCACCAAGGCCTTTGATATAGTTCTGCATAGAAGAGATAAATTGTGCACCCTTGCTAGGATCCTAGAGAGACTCACTGAGTTAGAAACTGGCTGAGTGGGAGATGACAAAGGGTAGTGGTAAACGGAGGAGGGAGTTTGTTACTAGTGATGTGTTTCAGGATTGGTCCTTGGACTGGTTCTTCGACATTTTTGTGAGCGAGTAATGGAAGAGTTCTTGGGACAGGTTTGTCTTTTGGCCAATGATATCAAAATCTGTAACAGGGTGGACAGCCAAGAAGGAGTGCAAGAACATGAGGAAAGATCCAGTGAAGCTTGAGGAATGGTCTAAGGTCTGGCAGCTAAGGTTTAGTGCTAAAAAATGAAGAGAAATACATTTAGGGGTAGATTTTATAAATCTACGCCCGCGCGTACTTTTGTTCGCGCACCAGGTGCAAACAAAAGTACATGGGATTTTATAAGATACGTGCGTATCTTATAAAATCCGGGGTCGGCGCGCACAAGGGGGTGCATTTGTGCACCTTGCATGCACTAAGCACTGTGCGCGCTGCCTGTTCCCTCCGAGGCCGCTCTGAAATCGGAGCGGCCTCGGAGGGAACTTTCCTTCCACCCCCCCGCAACTTCCCCTCCCTTCCCCTATCTAACCCACCCCCCAGCCCTATCTAAACTCCCCCACCTGTGTTTTAAAAGTTACGCCTGCTGGCGCGCGATTCCCCGGCCCGGGAGCCATTTTGGAGGCCTCGGCCACGCCCCCGAAATGCCCCTGGGCCGGCACCATGCCCCCGACATACCTCCCAGAACACCCCGAATGTTGCGTCGGCCCTGACATGCCCCTGACATGCCCCTGACATGCCCCCCGACACGCCCCCAGAACGCCCCGGGACTTATGCGCATCCCGGGGCTTGCGCGCGCCGCCGAGCCTATGCAAAATAGGCTCAGCGCACGCAGGGGGTACTTCGGCCAGGTTTTCGGGGGGTACGCGCATATCTTACGTGCGTACCCTTTTGAAAATCTGGCCCTTAGGGTACAAAACCCCAAGGGAAAGGTACAGTATTGCAAGTTCAATTCTTCTCAGCACAAAGGAAGTGTGGTATCTGGGGGTAATTTCACCTGATGATCTTAAGATTGCCAAACAGATAGATAAAGAACAGTAAAAGCCAGAAAGATGCTTGGCTGCATAGGGAGAGGAATGGCCAGCAGAAAAAGTGAAGTGATATTTAGAGATGTGAATCGTTTTTCGTCAGAATTCGGAGGGCCCCCAAACCCGATAGGAAAACCCCCAGACCTCCCATTTTGGAAAGCCCCGGGACATACACTCGTCCCGGTGCTTGCTCATGCCGCTGAGCCTATGCAAAATAGGGGTAGGTTTTCGGGGTTACGTGCGTATCTTACCCTTTGAAAATCTACTCCAGTATTCAAGGTGCAATCTCACCATGGAGCGATAAAGAGGCATTATGACAGCCACCGTTTTATTAACCATCCCCTTCCTAATAATTCCTAACATTCTGTTTGCTTTTTTGACTGCTGCAGCACACTGAGCCGATGATTTCAATGTATTATCCACTATGATACCTAGATCTCTTCCCTGGGTGGTATCTTCTAATATGGATCTAACATAGGGTTATTTTTCCTATATATGCATTACTTTGCAATTTTCCACATTAAATTTCATCCACCATTTGAATGCCAAATCTTCCAGTCTCACAACGTTCTCCTACAATTTATTCCAATCTGCTTATGATTTAACTACAGTGAATAATTTTGTATCATCTGCAAATTTGATCACCTCACTCATTGCACCCCTTTCCAGATCATTTATAAATATATTAAAAAAGCACTGGTCCAAATACAGATCCATGAGGCACTCTACTGTTTACCTTTTCCACTATGAAAACAGACCATTTAATCCTATTCTCTGTTTCCTGTCTTTTAACCAGTTTGTAATCCAGAAAAACTGTCATTTATTCCATCCAGGGACTTTATTCTCTCTAGCATATTATGATGCTACATTTACCAAGTCAATATTGGGGCAATTGAAATCTCACGCTATACTGCACTACCAATTCCAGTTTGTATTCCATGACTTTTTAGTTTTCTAAGAAGCCTCTCCTGAAGTACTTTGTCAAACACCTTCTGAAAATCGAAATACACTACATCCACTGGTTTATTTTTATCCACATGTGTATTCACTCATTGAAAAAAATATAGAGCAGATTTGTGAGGCAAGACTTCCCTTGGGTAAATCCATGCTGGCTGTGTCTCTGTTACAAGCGCGCGCGGGCGCGGTCGTCTCGAGCTGGTGGTGAGCCCTTGGGCCACGGCGAAAGCTAGGGAGGAGCCCCAGCCACACCGTGGGAGGTGAGCTGGGCAGGCATGGTGAGCCAGGCGGGTACAGAAGCAGGCACAGAGTCTGACCCTCAGCCAGACCTGCACGCCCATGGTAGCCAACACTGGGAAGTTGACTGATGAACGGTCCTCCGACTGTTCCCGGCCCTTTCGGACCTGCCGCTGGGAACGGCAATGGGCAGCAGGCCGGACAGAGGCGAGGGCAGACAGAGTCCTTTACACTGAAGACGTCAGACGGGGCTGAAGCAGACATCCAAGACAGGCTGAAGCAAGACTTTGGAGACATCAGGGCAAAGGCTGAAGCAGACATCGTAGACAAGGCAGGTGCAGACATCGTAGAAGGCTGGAAGGAAACATGGCACTGTCCATCAGGGCGCCCTACTCAGCCACCCGTGGGACTGAGTTGCGGACCACCCCGTCCCAGACGCGCCCTACACAGCCCAGGAAGGCTGGTCGCGGACCACGCTGAGGAAAAGGAGGGTGCAGGGAAGCTCCAGTCGAGAAGGAACTCCGATGCCGGGACCAATGACATCCAAAGCCCGTCGGCTGGCAGGAACAGAAGCTCAAGAGCCCGGGGGACGAAATCCCTCCTGTTGGCCACTCCAGGGCCCAACAGGACAGAAGGCTCAGGAACCAGACGAGGACATAGGGCAGAACAACCGGAACTGGAACAGGAACGGAATCAGGCAGCTTCAGGAACAGACATCAAAGCAAGGTCAGGAACAGACATCAAGGCAGAGACATGGACAGGGACCCATCAAGGCATAGGCGATCACGGAAGACCTGGATCGGCAAGGTTACAGACGACTGTAGAGCCCGATCCGAGGCCAGTTGCAAATGACAAGGAAAGTCCTTATATACTGGAGGTAGAAGGCAACTCCCTGGGAGGAGCTTGCCAGGACCGCCCACCGCTGGCCCTATAAATAAGGAGGAGAGCTGCGGGCCGGCCCCTAGGGAAGGGCGTCGCCAAACAGGAAGTCCAAACGCTGGCATGCAAGCCACAGGCACAGCTAGGCCTCTCAGGCCCTGGAGCAAGTCCCGGTGGAACACAGGCGAGGCCCTGGCTTCGGAGCGGCCTCCGGAGGAAGGTGAGAGACCACCTGTAGCGCAGCAACAGGGGGGATCGTAACAGTCTCATTAAATCTTGGCTGTCTAAGTGTTGTGTTATTTAATACTTTATAATAGTTTCCATAATTTTTCTGGCACTGAAGTCAAGCTCACCTGTCTGTAATTTCCGGATCACCTCAGGAGCCTTTTTTATATATCAGTGTTACATTGGCCACATCCTAGTCTTCAGGTAAAATGGACAATTTTAATAATAGGTTACTAATTACTTGTAATAGTTCTGTAATTTCCTTTTTGAGTTCTTTCACAACCCTGGGGTATATACTATTTACTACAGTTGATTTACTACTCTTCAGTTTGTCAGCCTGGCCTACTACATCTTCCAGGTTTACCGTGATTTGGTTCAGTTCATCAGAATCATCACTCTCGGAAATTGTCTCCAGAATGGATATCTCCCCAACATCCTCATCCATAAACACTGAAGCAAAGAATTCATTTAGTCTTTCTGTAATGGTCTTTTCTTTTCTAATTGCCCCTTTAAGTCCTTGATCATTTAATGGTTCAACCGACTCCCTCACAGGCTTATGCTTTGGATATATTTTTAAAAGTTTTGATTATCTTTATTTTTATTTTCCCACAATACATCGTCCACTGAACTGTTGATAGCAGAGGTTTTGGTCAGCCCCCAGGACCTATCTAGGCCCCCTGGTATCGCTGCTTAAGTGGGGGCTGAGTCACTAGCATAAGACTGAAGTTTTGGTTCTGTTGCTGTATCATCAACTGGCATCCAAATGATCCCTGCTGGATGTGGAGTACAGCGGGAAGCTATGGAGTAGTTTCAGTGTTTCTTGGAGTCAGAGACTAGCAGTGGAATAGTGCTGGATGCCTTGGCTTTGGACGCGCATGTTACAAAATTGGGCGTACAAGTGTGCACTCCAGGTAGCATGCACACATGTATGCCCGCACGCAGGTCTTAAAATCTACCCCTTTATTTGCCATCTAATATGAAGAACACAGACAGAGAACAGCAGAATGCTCTTGTGGACGTGTCTCAATTTCTGTAAAACTTTTACAAACGTTTTCCAGTGCTATCTTGTTGATTTTGGGTTTGTTCTTACAAGATAGGAATCATATTCTCCGTCTGTTTTTTCACTTCATGAGGCTATATTCAGGGGTGAAAAAATGTGGATATTCCCGATTTATCTAGAGTAATGCAATAGTATAGGAGGAAATGTATTGCTATGACATTTGAGGTTATTTCCTTGGGGGCTTCTTGTAATTATCTTGTTGTACTAAATTCTGTAACATATGTTTTCTTTGACCCCTCTGGTGCAGATCTCCCTCCCTCGTAGTGCATATTTCCTTAATTGAAG
>NW_021820606.1:0-1336 GCF_901001135.1 Rhinatrema bivittatum | reverse complement strand
CCAAGGTCTCTCACGGCTGGTTGTGTTGTAAAATTTAGTAAAATTTGATAATTTATGGTGTTAAAGGCAGCAGAAAGATCTAAGAAAACAGTGATATAAGAGGTTCCTGTGACAAACAGTAATACAAAAGGTTCCTATGACAAATCCGTGGTGAATAATGTCAGTGCTAGAAATTAGTTGGGTTTGAATCCACATTGATATTGATCTAAAAGTGTTAATCAAGGAAGGAAATAAGTTGTGTTACGCTTGGAGGTGGACCCTTGTCCTGGAGCAGTGTGGAACGGCTCCCTGGTAGGGACCAGGAAGCACCTGCCCCCAGGGGGTGGATCACAGGAGGCTAGGATGAGCTTCACCACTGGAAGCCCGCGGTCCCCCCAGTTAGAGCTTGTAGGGACCCGGGCTGCTTGGACTTAGGTGGGCCTCACAGGGTCTCCCAGAGAGTAGTAGAGAGGCGTGCCCATGAGCAGCAAGGGAACATGACTGGAGAAGCAAGGAAGGCCAATACAGCGTAGGCGATGACAAGGCAAGGGACAAAGGCAGAATCAGAGACGTGGTCAATGGCAGCCTGGGTTAGTTCCGAGGATCAGTCCAAGGAGTAGTCAATGAAGCAAAGGTCAGGGTTCCAGAAATCAGACGAGGTCACAAGACAGGCAGAAGTCAAGATCCAGGCAGTGAGCAGAATGATCACGGAACAGGCAGAGGTCAAGATCCAGGCAGCGAGCAGAATGGTCAAGGAACAGGCAGAGGTCAGTACCAGAGAGTCAGTCCAGAGGTATTACCTGGGGAGACAGACAGACACTGGAACAGAAGGACACTGGAACAGGAGGATGCTGGAACAGGAGGATGCTGGAACAGGACTGGAACAATAGGATGCTGGAACAGTAGAATGCTGGAACAAGGCTGGAATAGTAGGTCACTGGAACAAGACTGGAACAAGACTGGAACAAGACTGTGAACGTGAAGGCAAATTAGTACACTTGCAGTGCCGACCCGATTGCCAAGTTAAAGAAGTGCAGGCAGCAATGAAGTAAAGGTCAGGGTTCACGCACCAGTACCCCCCCTTCTAGACCTCTTTCTATGCAGTCATGGCTTTTCAGGATAGGTCCTGTGGAAAGTCCTGAGGAGTTATTTATCAAGAATGTTGTGGGATGCTTCCATGAGTTCTCTTAGGCCCCATAACACTCCCAGACTAAGAGGAATTCCCATCTGCCTCGACGCGACGGACGTCGAGGACCTCTCTTACCTGGAGTGATGAATCTGGTTCGGTATAGATCCATGGAGGTGAAGGATCTCTGCAAGAGGGCTTGGAGAGGACCATTGGCTTCAAAAGGGAGAC
>NW_021820605.1:0-8183 GCF_901001135.1 Rhinatrema bivittatum | reverse complement strand
GGAGCAGGGGAGGGAAAGCAAAGCGGGGCCAGGTCTTTAAATCCCTGAATGCAGTTGCCCTTACGAGCTGCTCTGATTGTTGCTCTTAGTATTCCCAATAATTTGGCTTTAAAAAACTTGAACATTAAAAAGTTAGGACTTTAGGGGTCAAAACTCCTCACCAGACCAGGTGGCTTGAATAGGAGCTGAGTGAGGGGCTAAGCACCACCCCGGTAAAGAGAGAAGAGGGGAGTTAGCCCACGAGAGGCTCCTATCAAAGCTCACAATTTTACTTGTCCTTTGTACTCTCTGTAACCAGTAATTTTACTTTAGTGTTATTAATTTGTAGTTTTTATTACTTTTTTCAATTTTGATATTCATTATTTGGTGAGGGTCTGTCTGTATATTCCATGTGTGACTCAGGTGAGGGATTCACCTAATGTTTAGTCTTTGTGTCAGGATCTGTACCAGTCCAGCTTGTTTTGTTTTCCAATAGATATTTTTATACATTTAAAAAACATTTCTAATTCACATTTGACAAAAAGCTCATTGTATAGCTGCTTTAGGGCATAATAAAAAAATGTTTGTTACATTCAGGGTAAAAAGCCCGGGAGTGAGTCAGTTGAACTATTAGATGATCAAGGGTAAAAGGGGAACTTAGGGATGACAAAGCCATAGCAGAGACTAAATGAATTCTTTGCTTCGGTATTCACAGAGGAAGATGTAAGACATATACCCATGCCAGAAATGATATTCAAAGTGTGATCCAAAAGCACTTAAACAAATCTCAGTGAACCTGGAAGATGTATTAGGGTTAATTGACAAACTAAAGAGTAGGAAATCACCTGGACCAGACAGTAAACATCCTAGAATGCTGAAAGAAATGAAATTGCGGACCTACTCTAGGAAATTTATTTATTTGTAGATTTTTATATACCATTGTTTGGTGCACTCCTTCACAACGGTTTACAGTTATAACATAAATATAAGAAAATTACAATCTGTAAGATACAAACAGGTAACTCACTGATGTAAAGTTCTTAATACATCGAACTGCCGATAAATAAACATATTAAACATGTATATATGCGGAACATAAGATTGAAATGAAGCAGGTAAAGTTATGCGGCATAAAGCACCGAATGCCCAATTTATAATCCTTACTGAATTATTTCAACATTTTTTTTAACTGTAGGCAACCTTCAGGACATATTGCTATGATACACTTAATCCCCCTAATAAACGCCTTATTGTTACCGAATACTATTGGCACCACCTATGTAATGTACGACCCATATTTTTTTACTGGTGCCCTATTGTAAACCGTTGTGATGGTGAATAACTTAATGACGGTATATAAAAACTCTTAAATAATAAATAATCACAAATTTAACTGTTAGTACTAAGATGCGGAACCTTCATAAGTCTATGGTACCTGACGACTGGAGGGTTGCCAATGTAACACCAATTTTTAAAAAGGGATCAAAAGGTGATTCAGGAAAACTACAGACCTGTGAGTCTGATGTCTGTGCCAGGCAAAATGGTAGAAAACTATCAAAGAGAATAGAATTGCTGAACAAATAGATAAGTATAATTTAATGGGATAAAGCGAACATGGATTTAGCAAAGGGAAGTCTTTCCTCACAAATTAGTTACATTTTGCTGAGAGCGTAAACAAACACGTGGATAAATGTGAGCCAGTTGATATAATTACCTGGATTTCCAGAAAGCATTTGATGAATGTCCCTCACAAGAGACTTCTTAGGAAATTTAAAAAGTCATGGGATGGGGGCAGTATCCTATAGTGAATTACCAATGGGTTAAAAGATAGAAAACAGAGAGTGGGGCTAAATGGTAAATTTTCCTAATGGAAAAAGTTGAATAGTGGAGGGCCCCAGGGATCTGTTCTGGGACCGCTGCTTTTTAATCTACCTTATAAATGGCCTGTGACCGACGGCCCGCAAATGCGCAGTAGAGCACAGCTCTACTGCGCATGTGCGGGCAAGGATGTCGATCAGAAAAAAAAATGGCGGTGGGGCCGCAGGAGCGGGAGGAGAAGCAGCGGCGCCGCTGCTTCTCCTCCCCAGATCTGCCGGCAGATCTCGGGGGGGGGGGGGGGGTGTCACTCCCGCGCCCCCCCCCCCCCCGAGATCTGCCGGCAGGAGCGGGAGGAGTTAATGGAGCCGGGTGAGGGTTGCGGGAAGTCGCGCTTACGGCGCCGGGAGGAAATGGAGGTGGGTGAAGGGAGGGAGGGAGGGAGAGGGGGACTGAGTGAGTGGGAGGGAGGGAGAGGGGGACTGAGTGGGAGGGAGGGAGAGGGGGGACTGAGTGGGAGGGAGTGAGGGAGAGGGGGGACTGAGTGAGAGGAGAGGGAGGGTGGAGAGGAGTGGGTGGGGGAGGGGGGTGGTGAAGAGTGAGGGGAGAGAGAATGAGGGGGAGGTGAGAGACGAGGGATGTAGCCCGTTTTAACGGGCTTTACGGCTTGTATATTTATAAATGACCTGGAAATGGGAATAAAAAGTGAGATGATCAAAGTTACTGATGACACAAAATTATTTAAAGTTGTTAAATTGCAAGAAGATTGTAAGAAATTGCAAGAGGACATTGCAAAACTGGGAGACTGGGCATGCAAATGAAATTTAATGTAGAATAGTTAAAGTGATGCACTTAGGGAAGAGTAACCCAAATTATAGCTACACAGTGCAAGCTTCCACATTAGGAGTCGCCGATTCAGGAGAAGATCTAGGTGGTGTTGAAAATACATTGAAATCTTCTGCTCAGTGTGTACAGCAGCAAGCCAAGAAAGCAACTAGAATGCTAGGGATTATTAGGAAAGGAATGGAGAATAAAACAGAGAATATCATAATGCTCCTGTGTCAGTTCCAAGGTGTGATCTCATCATGAGTATTTTGTGAGTTCTGTTCACCATGTCTCAAAAAAGATATAGCAGAATTAGAAAAGGTACAGAGAAGGGTGATCAGAATGATAAAGGGGATGGAACAATTCTCGTATGAAGAAAGGCTGAAAAGGTTAGGAATCTTCAGCTTGGAAAAGAGCCGGCTGAGGGGAGATATGATAGAGGTCTATAAAATAATAAGTGGGGTGGAACGAGTAAACAGTTTAATCAGTTGTTTGTTCTTTCAAAAAGTACAAAGACCAGGGGGCACACAATGAAGTTACTAGGTATTACATTTAAAACTAATAAGGGAAAAAATATTTTTACTCAACAGATAATTAAGCTCTGAAACTTGTTGCCAGAGGATGTGGTGAAAGTTGCATTTAAAAAAAGGTTATCCTAGCATGAGGATTGATGGATTCAGAACCAGTGTGTTATGCACCTCTGCCAGCAGATGGAGACGGAGCAAGCTGACGTCACAGTATATAAATACTCCCATAGTAACTCCAGCCTGCAGGGATTCTCCGTCTCCAGCAGATGGTGGACGTGCATCTCCCTACTGGGGATTGCTTCGGCGTTTAGAAGGAGAATTTTAGAAAGAAAAGAAAAAGCCCCATTCCCTGTACATACCCAGATCAGTCCAGACTCCTGGGTTTTGCCTCCCCATCAGCAGATGGAGACAGAGACGTTTTGACCGACTCTGCCTTATATTCTGAGGTGCCACCTACAGTCCGTCAGCATTTCTCTGTCTCCAGCAGATGGTGGAGGTGCAAAATCCTTCAGTCTGTAGCTAGTTTAAAAAAAAAAAAAAAAAAGATACCTAAGTGTGTTTCAAGGGGTTTTGGCTTTAATCTTTTAGTGTAGTGGTGGTGTTAGTATTTCTTTAAAAACAAAAAGGGATGCTCTTTGTCAGTCGGTAGGAGCTTTTTCCTTTTAGCCTTCCAGGGGACGGCTGGTCCTGAGGGGACCATCTTCCCTGGAATCCAGGCTCCACTGTTAGGGGTTGAGAACCCTGCCTTACAGTGCGATTCTTAGTCGGGGTTGATACCGGGGAGCCCGGCTCACTCACCCCGAGACAGACAGGACCCGTTCTTTTGCACTTTTTGCATGCTGGCACCATTCCCGGAAGGGGGGAGGGATTTCCATTCCTCCTCTTTCCCCACATCCTATGGCCCTCGAGGGGGCTGTCAATCAAACAAATCTCCTGGCCCGACTGAGGAGAGCCCCGAGAGGGCTTCAGACTCCTCCTCTGATTCTTTCTCTTCAGATTTTGTATTGTTGCTGCATAAGGCCAGAAGGGCAGCTCGGAGGCGCTTTGGAGAGGGTTCCAAGGTATGTGGGGCCCAGTGGTCCAGGAAGCCATAAGGCAAGAGGTCCTGGCCTACGGCGGCTCCAAAATCCAAGAGACCACTACGGACTTATCCCCCTATCCGCGGGATGATTCGGAGCAGGGCGCTCAAGAGCCTAGTGGGGCATCTCATCAGGGGAAGCAGCCGGAGGAGGACCAGGATCTACCTACAAATCATGGAGGTTCTCAAATTGTTGAGGGAGATGACCCAAAGATGGTCTGACTGTTTCTCAGGGATGAGTTGGGCCCATTAATTCTGGCCATTCTGGAAGAATTGGGAATTAAAACCCTTAAGGAAGATTCTCGGATGGGTTCTGTGGATCCCGTCATGGTGGGCCTGCGTGGTCCAACCAAATCATTCCCTTTTCATCTCTCTGTTACGGATTTGTTGTTCCAAGAGTGGGATACTCCTGACCTGGTTTTGAAGATCAGGCAATGGACAAGTTGTATCCCTTACCAGAGGAAGCCGTAGACCTTCTCCATGTCCCTAAAGTGGAAGCAGCGGTATCGGCTGTCACAAGAAAGACCACTATCCCTGTGACGGGGGCGATGGTGCTCAAAGATTTCCAGGATCGGAAGCTGGAGGTGCAGCTTAAAAAGATATTTGAGGTGTCGGCGCTGTGTGTTCGAGCTGCCATGTGCAGTAGTTTCTCCTTGAGAGCAGGTCTTCGCTGGGTTCAGCAGCTGCAAAATAGCACCGCCCTAACTGAGGACGAAGCGGTGCAAGCGGGACATCTCGAGGCGGCAGTCGCTTATAGTGCAGATAATCTTTATGATCTTTTGCGTACTTCAGCCAAGTCTATGGCTTCAGCGGTTTCGGCCCACAGGCTTCTCTGGTTGCGAAATTGGTCAGCGGATGTTTCCTCCAAAGCTCAACTGGGTTCTTTGCCCTTCAAAGGAAAACTTATTTTTGGGAAAGACCTGGAGGAAATGATTCAATCCTTGGGAAAGAACAAGGTACACCGTCTACCAGAGGATAGGCCAAGATCAAGGGGCTCTTTTCCGTCTCGCTCGCAGCTACGGGGAAATCGGAGATTCCGTTCATCCTGGTCATCCGGATCTTCCTTTCGACAGCCATCAGGAAGACAATAGTCCTGGTCCCAGTCCTTTCGAGGCCGGCGCTTCAGCAGACCAGGAGCTCCTCAGTCTGCCAGTGGTGTCAAGTCCTCCCAATGATGTGAGGCTGGTCCATTCCTCTGCTCCAGTGGTGGGAGGCAGACTGTCTCGATTTTACGAGGAATGGGTCACTCTAACTTCCGACCAGTGGGTCCTCAATGTGATAAAGCTCTGCATTAGATTTTGCTCAACACCTCTGAGATCGTTTCCTCGTCTTCCCCCTGCTTGTACGTCGAGAAGCGCCGGGCGGTAAAGGACACATTGCACTGTCTCCTCAAACTCGGGGCAACTGTAAAGGTTCCTCTCGTGGAACAGCGAAGGGGCCATTATTCCAAAGAAAGAGAGCGCCTTCCGGCCCATTCTCGATTTAAAAAGAGTAAACAAATGCCTCCGGATTCCACGGTTTTGCATGGAAACTCTGAGGTCCATCATTGCGTCGGTGAGAAAAGGAGAGTTCTTGGCATCTCTAGATCTCACAGAAGCGTACCTGCACATCGGCATCAGGTCCAACCACAAGAAATTCCTGAGGTTTGCCATCCTAGGCCATCATTTTCAGTTTTGTGCCCTGCCATTCGGCCTCTCCACGACATCCAGGACTTTTACCAAAGTAATGATTGTGGTGGCGGCACAGCTCCGGAAGGAAGGTTTTTTCCTTCATCCGTATCTGGACAATTGGCTCATTCGGGCGAAGTCGGAATTGCCTTGCCACTCGGCGGTTCAGCAGGTGCTTCAGCTGTTGGAATCACTCGGATGGGTGACCAACTTCGCCAAGAGTCACCTGGTTCCCTCTCAGTCCTTGGAATTTCTGGGAGCATGGTTCAACATACAGCAATGCCGAGTCTTTCTCACTGGGGACCGCATCCTCAGGCTGCAGGAACAGGTTCGGGATTTGTTATCCAAGCATCCTTCCAGAGTCTGGGATTATTTGCGAGTCCTTGGATCGATGACGTCCACCCTCGAGTTGGTTCCCTGGGCCTTTGCTCATATGAGACCTCTGCAATCCGCGTTACTTTCCCGTTGGAGCCTGGTGTCGGAGCAATTTCATCTTCCTCTGCCTCTTACAGAGTCTGCTTGTTCCAGTCTAGATTGGTGGCTCAACCTGGACAACTTGAGCCGTGGAGTATCACTGGAGATCCCAGATTGGACAGTGGTCACCACGGATGCCAGTCTCTCCGGTTGGGGAGTGGTGTGTCAGGAGAAGTCAGTACAGGGCCAGTAGTTGAGGGAGGAGTCCCAGTGGTTGATCAATCGTCTCAAGACCAGAGCAGTGCGATTAGCTCTGCATGCCTTCGACCAAGTCTGCAAGGGAAGATGGTCAGGATTCTCTCCGACAATGCGACTATAGTGGTTTATATCAATTGACAAGGAGGAACCAAGAGCCGACTGGTGGCGAGTGAAGCGCAACAATTGATGAGCTGGGCAGAAACGCATTTGGTCAGCATTGCAGCCTCTCATATTGCCGGGGTCGACAATGTTCAGGCCAACTTTCTCAGTTGCAATTGCCACGATCCTGGGGAGTGGGAGCTCTCGCTGGAGGCATTTGACTTCATCTGCGACGTTTCGCAATGCCAAGGCTCATTATTTCTTCAATCATCACCGCGAGTCAGGAGCGGAGGGCGTGGACGCTCTGGTTCTCGCCTGGCCAAAGAATGTTCTTCTGTACATGTTTCCTCCATGGCCTCTGATCGGGAAGGTGCTGCAGCGCATAGAATCTCACCCGTCGGAGGTGATTTTGGTAGCTCCAGAATGGCCGAGGTGTCCATGGTTTGCAGATCTAGTCGGCAGGGGCCCGTTTGTTTAGAAGAGGCAGATCGCTTTTGAAAGGCAGTGTTTAAAGAGCAAGGGCTACTTGGATGCAGTTGTGGCTACCCTCTTGCAGTCTAGGAAGCCCTCTACTTCCCTGGTCTATGCCAGGGTTTGGGGAATTTTTGAGTTGTGGTGTATGGATCAGGGGGTGGCTCCTACTGCTGCCTCGGTTTCACATATTTTGTCCTTCTTACAGGCGGGGCTCACGAACGGCTTTTCATGCAGTTCGTTGGTGGCGGCTCTCGGTTGCATCCACGGTAAAGTTGGTGGCGCACCGTTGGGTGCGCATCCAGATGTCACACATTTTCTCCGAGGGGCAAAACATTTACGTCCGCCGGTCAGGAACCCTTGTCCATCGTGGATCTTGAACTTTGGTTCTCAAGGCTCTGTGTGTGGCTCCTTTTGAACAAATGAAGATGGCGACGCTAAAAGATCTTACGTTAAAGACTGTTTGGTTTTCTTGTGGCTATTTCCTCAGCTCGTCGAGTGTCGGAGCTTCAGGCGTTATCCTGCAGGGAACCCTTCTTGAGGATTACGGACACGGGAGTTGCACTACAAACGGTTCCATCCTTTCTTCCAAAAGTTGTATCCTCATTTCATTTGAATCAGTCTGTGGAGCTCCCTTCTTTTACTGACCTGCATCGTATCGATCCCCAGTCGAGAGATCTGAGGAAGCTGGACGTGCGTCACATTTTCTTGCATTATTTGGAGGTTACTAACAGTTTCCGTGTGTCGGATCATCTTTTTGTGTTGTGCAGTGGTCACAACCGGGGGCACAAGGCGTCCAGGGCTACGGTTGCTCGCTGGTTGAAGGAGGCTATTGCTTTGGCGTATCTGCTTCAAGGCCGAACGCACCCGGTTGGGCTTTGAGCACATTCCACCCGTTCGCAGGCAACTTTGTGGGCGGAATGTCAGCAAGTTTCGCCGCAAGAGATTTGTAGGGCGGCTACATGGACGTCGTTGCACACCTTTGCGAGGCATTACCGGTTGGATGTCTGAGCCCCAGACTCTGGGGGTTTCGAGAAGCTGTGATCCGAG
>NW_021820604.1:0-8532 GCF_901001135.1 Rhinatrema bivittatum | reverse complement strand
CTTAGGGACAGGGATGAAAATTAGGTACTAGTCAAGCTTTTTTTTTAGTTGATCTGGTCCCTTTCAGGTTGGGGTTTTTTTTCTTTAAATTATTTCTTTCTTCTTTTGTTGTTTTTTTTTTACACCCGTCGTGTTACTATGGGGGATTCTGTTCACCTGAGGTGTCTGGCATGGTGTTTTACCAATCGGAGTTGTGGACTAGGGTTTCGTGAGGGATGTGTTTGGCTTGACCGCACTTTCCAACAGGAGGTGCTGCCTCTTCCCGGGTACTGTCCTTGGAAGTTAGTGTGTTACAGTAGGGCAGGTTTGCCGTATAACTTCTGAGCGTCTTTTTTGCAGGCTTTTATGCGAATCTCCAAAGTATCTGGCTGTTAACAGTGAATGGGCATCAGTCTTAGCAAGGGGAGCATAGCTCAGTGGTAGAGCATTTGACTGCAGATCAAGAGGTCCCTGGTTCAAATCCAGGTGCTCCCTTTCATGCCATGCTTTATTAACTTATGCTATACTTAAAGAAGGAATAAGAACAGTGTTTTCAGGGAATGGGGGAATAGATATTTCTGCTCTTCATGCGTAGGGCTGTGGGTTTGAATCTAGCTTAGGGACAGGGATGAAAATTAGGTACTAGTCAAGCTTTTTTTTTAGTTGATCTGGTCCCTTTCAGGTTGGGGTTTTTTTTCTTTAAATTATTTCTTTCTTCTTTTGTTGTTTTTTTTTTTCACCCGTCGTGTTACTATGGGGGATTCTGTTCACCTGAGGTGTCTGGCATGGTGTTTTACCAATCGGAGTTGTGGACTAGGGTTTCGTGAGGGATGTGTTTGGCTTGACCGCACTTTCCAACAGGAGGTGCTGCCTCTTCCCGGGTACTGTCCTTGGAAGTTAGTGTGTTACAGTAGGGCAGGTTTGCCGTATAACTTCTGAGCGTCTTTTTTGCAGGCTTTTATGCGAATCTCCAAAGTATCTGACTGTTAACAGTGAATGGGCATCAGTGTTAGCAAGGGGAGCATAGCTCAGTGGTAGAGCATTTGACTGCAGATCAAGAGGTCCCTGGTTCAAATCCAGGTGCTCCCTTTCATGCCATACTTTATTAACTTATGCTATACTTAAAGAAGGAATAAGAACAGTGTTTTCAGGGAATGGGGGAATAGATATTTCTGCTCTTCATGCGTAGGGCTGTGGGTTTGAATCTAGCTTAGGGACAGGGATGAAAATTAGGTACTAGTCAAGCTTTTTTTTTAGTTGATCTGGTCCCTTTCAGGTTGGGGTTTTTTTTCTTTAAATTATTTCTTTCTTCTTTTGTTGTTTTTTTTTTACACCCGTCGTGTTACTATGGGGGATTCTGTTCACCTGAGGTGTCTGGCATGGTGTTTTACCAATCGGAGTTGTGGACTAGGGTTTCGTGAGGGATGTGTTTGGCTTGACCGCACTTTCCAACAGGAGGTGCTGCCTCTTCCCGGGTACTGTCCTTGGAAGTTAGTGTGTTACAGTAGGGCAGGTTTGCCGTATAACTTCTGAGCGTCTTTTTTGCAGGCTTTTATGCGAATCTCCAAAGTATCTGACTGTTAACAGTGAATGGGCATCAGCATTAGCAAGGGGAGCATAGCTCAGTGGTAGAGCATTTGACTGCAGATCAAGAGGTCCCTGGTTCAAATCCAGGTGCTCCCTTTCATGCCATACTTTATTAACTTATGCTATACTTAAAGAAGGAATAAGAACAGTGTTTTCAGGGAATGGGGGAATAGATATTTCTGCTCTTCATGCGTAGGGCTGTGGGTTTGAATCTAGCTTAGGGACAGGGATGAAAATTAGGTACTAGTCAAGCTTTTTTTTTAGTTGATCTGGTCCCTTTCAGGTTGGGGTTTTTTTTCTTTAAATTATTTCTTTCTTCTTTTGTTGTTTTTTTTTTACACCCGTCGTGTTACTATGGGGGATTCTGTTCACCTGAGGTGTCTGGCATGGTGTTTTACCAATCGGAGTTGTGGACTAGGGTTTCGTGAGGGATGTGTTTGGCTTGACCGCACTTTCCAACAGGAGGTGCTGCCTCTTCCCGGGTACTGTCCTTGGAAGTTAGTGTGTTACAGTAGGGCAGGTTTGCCGTATAACTTCTGAGCGTCTTTTTTGCAGGCTTTTATGCGAATCTCCAAAGTATCTGGCTGTTAACAGTGAATGGGCATCAGTGTTAGCAAGGGGAGCATAGCTCAGTGGTAGAGCATTTGACTGCAGATCAAGAGGTCCCTGGTTCAAATCCAGGTGCTCCCTTTCATGCCATACTTTATTAACTTATGCTATACTTAAAGAAGGAATAAGAACAGTGTTTTCAGGGAATGGGGGAATAGATATTTCTGCTCTTCATGCGTAGGGCTGTGGGTTTGAATCTAGCTTAGGGACAGGGATGAAAATTAGGTACTAGTCAAGCTTTTTTTTTAGTTGATCTGGTCCCTTTCAGGTTGGGGTTTTTTTTCTTTAAATTATTTCTTTCTTCTTTTGTTGTTTTTTTTTTACACCCGTCGTGTTACTATGGGGGATTCTGTTCACCTGAGGTGTCTGGCATGGTGTTTTACCAATCGGAGTTGTGGACTAGGGTTTCGTGAGGGATGTGTTTGGCTTGACCGCACTTTCCAACAGGAGGTGCTGCCTCTTCCCGGGTACTGTCCTTGGAAGTTAGTGTGTTACAGTAGGGCAGGTTTGCCGTATAACTTCTGAGCGTCTTTTTTGCAGGCTTTTATGCGAATCTCCAAAGTATCTGGCTGTTAACAGTGAATGGGCAATAGCGTTAGCAAGGGGAGCATAGCTCAGTGGTAGAGCATTTGACTGCAGATCAAGAGGTCCCTGGTTCAAATCCAGGTGCTCCCTTTCATGCCATACTTTATTAACTTATGCTATACTTAAAGAAGGAATAAGAACAGTGTTTTCAGGGAATGGGGGAATAGATATTTCTGCTCTTCATGCGTAGGGCTGTGGGTTTGAATCTAGCTTAGGGACAGGGATGAAAATTAGGTACTAGTCAAGCTTTTTTTTTAGTTGATCTGGTCCCTTTCAGGTTGGGGTTTTTTTTCTTTAAATTATTTCTTTCTTCTTTTGTTGTTTTTTTTTTTTTCACCCGTCGTGTTACTATGGGGGATTCTGTTCACCTGAGGTGTCTGGCATGGTGTTTTACCAATCGGAGTTGTGGACTAGGGTTTCGTGAGGGATGTGTTTGGCTTGACCGCACTTTCCAACAGGAGGTGCTGCCTCTTCCCGGGTACTGTCCTTGGAAGTTAGTGTGTTACAGTAGGGCAGGTTTGCCGTATAACTTCTGAGCGTCTTTTTTGCAGGCTTTTATGCGAATCTCCAAAGTATCTGGCTGTTAACAGTGAATGGGCATCAGTCTTAGCAAGGGGAGCATAGCTCAGTGGTAGAGCATTTGACTGCAGATCAAGAGGTCCCTGGTTCAAATCCAGGTGCTCCCTTTCATGCCATACTTTATTAACTTATGCTATACTTAAAGAAGGAATAAGAACAGTGTTTTCAGGGAATGGGGGAATAGATATTTCTGCTCTTCATGCGTAGGGCTGTGGGTTTGAATCTAGCTTAGGGACAGGGATGAAAATTAGGTACTAGTCAAGCTTTTTTTTTAGTTGATCTGGTCCCTTTCAGGTTGGGGTTTTTTTTCTTTAAATTATTTCTTTCTTCTTTTGTTGTTTTTTTTTTACACCCGTCGTGTTACTATGGGGGATTCTGTTCACCTGAGGTGTCTGGCATGGTGTTTTACCAATCGGAGTTGTGGACTAGGGTTTCGTGAGGGATGTGTTTGGCTTGACCGCACTTTCCAACAGGAGGTGCTGCCTCTTCCCGGGTACTGTCCTTGGAAGTTAGTGTGTTACAGTAGGGCAGGTTTGCCGTATAACTTCTGAGCGTCTTTTTTGCAGGCTTTTATGCGAATCTCCAAAGTATCTGGCTGTTAACAGTGAATGGGCATCAGCCTTAGCAAGGGGAGCATAGCTCAGTGGTAGAGCATTTGACTGCAGATCAAGAGGTCCCTGGTTCAAATCCAGGTGCTCCCTTTCATGCCATACTTTATTAACTTATGCTATACTTAAAGAAGGAATAAGAACAGTGTTTTCAGGGAATGGGGGAATAGATATTTCTGCTCTTCATGCGTAGGGCTGTGGGTTTGAATCTAGCTTAGGGACAGGGATGAAAATTAGGTACTAGTCAAGCTTTTTTTTTAGTTGATCTGGTCCCTTTCAGGTTGGGGTTTTTTTTCTTTAAATTATTTCTTTCTTCTTTTGTTGTTTTTTTTTTACACCCGTCGTGTTACTATGGGGGATTCTGTTCACCTGAGGTGTCTGGCATGGTGTTTTACCAATCGGAGTTGTGGACTAGGGTTTCGTGAGGGATGTGTTTGGCTTGACCGCACTTTCCAACAGGAGGTGCTGCCTCTTCCCGGGTACTGTCCTTGGAAGTTAGTGTGTTACAGTAGGGCAGGTTTGCCGTATAACTTCTGAGCGTCTTTTTTGCAGGCTTTTATGCGAATCTCCAAAGTATCTGGCTGTTAACAGTGAATGGGCATCAGTTTAGCAAGGGGAGCATAGCTCAGTGGTAGAGCATTTAACTGCAGATCAAGAGGTCCCTGGTTCAAATCCAGGTGCTCCCTTTCATGCCATACTTTATTAACTTATGCTATACTTAAAGAAGGAATAAGAACAGTGTTTTCAGGGAATGGGGGAATAGATATTTCTGCTCTTCATGCGTAGGGCTGTGGGTTTGAATCTAGCTTAGGGACAGGGATGAAAATTAGGTACTAGTCAAGCTTTTTTTTTAGTTGATCTGGTCCCTTTCAGGTTGGGGTTTTTTTTCTTTAAATTATTTCTTTCTTCTTTTGTTTTTTTTTTTTTACACCCGTCGTGTTACTATGGGGGATTCTGTTCACCTGAGGTGTCTGGCATGGTGTTTTACCAATCGGAGTTGTGGACTAGGGTTTCGTGAGGGATGTGTTTGGCTTGACCGCACTTTCCAACAGGAGGTGCTGCCTCTTCCCGGGTACTGTCCTTGGAAGTTAGTGTGTTACAGTAGGGCAGGTTTGCCGTATAACTTCTGAGCGTCTTTTTTGCAGGCTTTTATGCGAATCTCCAAAGTATCTGGCTGTTAACAGTGAATGGGCATCAGTGTTAGCAAGGGGAGCATAGCTCAGTGGTAGAGCATTTGACTGCAGATCAAGAGGTCCCTGGTTCAAATCCAGGTGCTCCCTTTCATGCCATACTTTATTAACTTATGCTATACTTAAAGAAGGAATAAGAACAGTGTTTTCAGGGAATGGGGGAATAGATATTTCTGCTCTTCATGCATAGGGCTGTGGGTTTGAATCTAGCTTAGGGACAGGGATGAAAATTAGGTACTAGTCAAGCTTTTTTTTTAGTTGATCTGGTCCCTTTCAGGTTGGGGTTTTTTTTCTTTAAATTATTTCTTTCTTCTTTTGTTGTTTTTTTTTTACACCCGTCGTGTTACTATGGGGGATTCTGTTCACCTGAGGTGTCTGGCATGGTGTTTTACCAATCGGAGTTGTGGACTAGGGTTTCGTGAGGGATGTGTTTGGCTTGACCGCACTTTCCAACAGGAGGTGCTGCCTCTTCCCGGGTACTGTCCTTGGAAGTTAGTGTGTTACAGTAGGGCAGGTTTGCCGTATAACTTCTGAGCGTCTTTTTTGCAGGCTTTTATGCGAATCTCCAAAGTATCTGGCTGTTAACAGTGAATGGGCATCAGTGTTAGCAAGGGGAGCATAGCTCAGTGGTAGAGCATTTGACTGCAGATCAAGAGGTCCCTGGTTCAAATCCAGGTGCTCACTTTCATGCCATACTTTATTAACTTATGCTATACTTAAAGAAGGAATAAGAACAGTGTTTTCAGGGAATGGGGGAATAGATATTTCTGCTCTTCATGCGTAGGGCTGTGGGTTTGAATCTAGCTTAGGGACAGGGATGAAAATTAGGTACTAGTCAAGCTTTTTTTTTAGTTGATCTGGTCCCTTTCAGGTTGGGGTTTTTTTTCTTTAAATTATTTCTTTCTTCTTTTGTTGTTTTTTTTTTACACCCGTCGTGTTACTATGGGGGATTCTGTTCACCTGAGGTGTCTGGCATGGTGTTTTACCAATCGGAGTTGTGGAATAGAGTTTCGTGAGGGATGTGTTTGGCTTGACCGCACTTTCCAACAGGAGGTGCTGCCTCTTCCCGGGTACTGTCCTTGGAAGTTAGTGTGTTACAGTAGGGCAGGTTTGCCGTATAACTTCTGAGCGTCTTTTTTGCAGGCTTTTATGCGAATCTCCAAAGTATCTGGCTGTTAACAGTGAATGGGCATCAGTTTAGCAAGGGGAGCATAGCTCAGCGGTAGAGCATTTAACTGCAGATCAAGAGGTCCCTGATTCAAATCCAGGTGCTCCCTTTCATGCCATACTTTATTAACTTATGCTATACTTAAAGAAGGAATAAGAACAGTGTTTTCAGGGAATGGGGGAATAGATATTTCTGCTCTTCATGCGTAGGGCTGTGGGTTTGAATCTAGCTTAGGGACAGGGATGAAAATTAGGTACTAGTCAAGCTTTTTTTTTAGTTGATCTGGTCCCTTTCAGGTTGGGGTTTTTTTTCTTTAAATTATTTCTTTCTTCTTTTGTTGTTTTTTTTTTACACCCGTCGTGTTACTATGGGGGATTCTGTTCACCTGAGGTGTCTGGCATGGTGTTTTACCAATCGGAGTTGTGGACTAGGGTTTCGTGAGGGATGTGTTTGGCTTGACCGCACTTTCCAACAGGAGGTGCTGCCTCTTCCCGGGTACTGTCCTTGGAAGTTAGTGTGTTACAGTAGGGCAGGTTTGCCGTATAACTTCTGAGCGTCTTTTTTGCAGGCTTTTATGCGAATCTCCAAAGTATCTGGACTGTTAACAGTGAATGGGCATCAGCCTTAGCAAGGGGAGCATAGCTCAGTGGTAGAGCATTTGACTGCAGATCAAGAGGTCCCTGGTTCAAATCCAGGTGCTCCCTTTCATGCCATACTTTATTAACTTATGCTATACTTAAAGAAGGAATAAGAACAGTGTTTTCAGGGAATGGGGGAATAGATATTTCTGCTCTTCATGCGTAGGGCTGTGGGTTTGAATCTAGCTTAGGGACAGGGATGAAAATTAGGTACTAGTCAAGCTTTTTTTTTAGTTGATCTGGTCCCTTTCAGGTTGGGGTTTTTTTTCTTTAAATTATTTCTTTCTTCTTTTGTTGTTTTTTTTTTACACCCGTCGTGTTACTATGGGGGATTCTGTTCACCTGAGGTGTCTGGCATGGTGTTTTACCAATCGGAGTTGTGGACTAGGGTTTCGTGAGGGATGTGTTTGGCTTGACCGCACTTTCCAACAGGAGGTGCTGCCTCTTCCCGGGTACTGTCCTTGGAAGTTAGTGTGTTACAGTAGGGCAGGTTTGCCGTATAACTTCTGAGCGTCTTTTTTGCAGGCTTTTATGCGAATCTCCAAAGTATCTGGCTGTTAACAGTGAATGGGCATCAGCCTTAGCAAGGGGAGCATAGCTCAGTGGTAGAGCATTTGACTGCAGATCAAGAGGTCCCTGGTTCAAATCCAGGTGCTCCCTTTCATGCCATACTTTATTAACTTATGCTATACTTAAAGAAGGAATAAGAACAGTGTTTTCAGGGAATGGGGGAATAGATATTTCTGCTCTTCATGCGTAGGGCTGTGGGTTTGAATCTAGCTTAGGGACAGGGATGAAAATTAGGTACTAGTCAAGCTTTTTTTTTAGTTGATCTGGTCCCTTTCAGGTTGGGGTTTTTTTTCTTTAAATTATTTCTTTCTTCTTTTGTTGTTTTTTTTTTTACACCCGTCGTGTTACTATGGGGGATTCTGTTCACCTGAGGTGTCTGGCATGGTGTTTTACCAATCGGAGTTGTGGACTAGGGTTTCGTGAGGGATGTGTTTGGCTTGACCGCACTTTCCAACAGGAGGTGCTGCCTCTTCCCGGGTACTGTCCTTGGAAGTTAGTGTGTTACAGTAGGGCAGGTTTGCCGTATAACTTCTGAGCGTCTTTTTTGCAGGCTTTTATGCGAATCTCCAAAGTATCTGACTGTTAACAGTGAATGGGCATCAGCATTAACAAGGGGAGCATAGCTCAGTGGTAGAGCATTTGACTGCAGATCAAGAGGTCCCTGGTTCAAATCCAGGTGCTCCCTTTCATGCCATACTTTATTAACTTATGCTATACTTAAAGAAGGAATAAGAACAGTGTTTTCAGGGAATGGGGGAATAGATATTTCTGCTCTTCATGCGTAGGGCTGTGGGTTTGAATCTAGCTTAGGGACAGGGATGAAAATTAGGTACTAGTCAAGCTTTTTTTTTAGTTGATCTGGTCCCTTTCAGGTTGGGGTTTTTTTTCTTTAAATTATTTCTTTCTTCTTTTGTTGTTTTTTTTTTACACCCGTCGTGTTACTATGGGGGATTCTGTTCACCTGAGGTGTCTGGCATGGTGTTTTACCAATCGGAGTTGTGGACTAGGGTTTCGTGAGG
>NW_021820603.1:0-8636 GCF_901001135.1 Rhinatrema bivittatum | reverse complement strand
TCTCTGCTCTTCAGCTGCCGGCGGCTCGCAGCGTCTCTTTGTTCTTCGGCCCCGCCGCTGGTGACGCGCAGGTCTCTCTGCTCTTCAGCTGCCGGCGGCGCGCAGCGTCTCTTCGTTCTTCGGCCCCGCTGACGTCGGCGCGCAGGTCTTTTCGTTCTTCGGCCCCGCTGGCGTTGGCGCGCAGCGTCTCTTCATCCTTCGGCCCTGCTGGCGTTGGCGCACAGCGTCTCTTCATTCTTCGGCCCCGCCCCTAGGGAGAAGGGAAGCACAAGCGGGGCAGTGGAACACCGGGAGCCGCGACACACCTGCCGGAGCTTGGCGACACACTGGTGTGTCGCGACACACCGGTTGAGAACCACTGCTCTAGGCTACTCTTCCTTTCCTAGTAATAAACACCTGTGGAGTGATTTCACTTACTGATTTGCCTTCAATAGGATGTGAAGAAAAGGCTATATTAAGATAATACACAAAAATACCAACTTAGACATCACATTTCCACAATAATGGCCCTTAAGGATTATTTCTTGTAGGAATTTAAAAGAAGAAACACAGTGCATGCTTTCTCTTATTTGGTTTTCGCACCATAATTTCATATCTAATGCAATATGTCAATTGTCATGTTAAGTGTTCATATAGAAAAGTAGCATTTCTTATCATCTAGTCAAAAATAGGGATAAGGAATAGGGAACCCCCCTCTCCCGGAAATCTATTATTTAAACAAGTGTTTAAACAACCAGCCAGCCTGTACCTCATACAAATTAATCTTTTATTCTATTATGAAGGAAAGAACATAATTAGGCTGACAAATGCAAAGATTATATCATACATCTGCAAAACAAATCATTTTCTTTTACCATCGGGGAAGCTTTAGTGGTACAGTCAATGATAAGTTTCTTTGTAAAAATAGAGTGTAGCTTGACAATTACCAAACATATCGAAAACAATTTCACCATTGTTGAACACATGAGAACTGCTGGAGAATTTTTCATTATTCAAAAGCAAAAAAGTGCGGATATTTTAATACATTTGTTGGCAGGATGGTAGTATTTGATGACAATGTGTAATGTTAGGTATTATTCAATCCATTTAGCTGCCAAGAAATGAGGTTATTTCAAACCAAAAGCTATGCCTTGTCATCAGTGTTGAAACAGGCATCGTCCATCTTATATTGACCTTTACATGTTAGCCAATTACAGGTAGCCTATATCTTATTATCTTCCCCCTTCATTTCTTTCAAAAGTAATTGAAGGAGTAGTATTAAAACAATTAGCAGATTACCTTGATGAACTCATTTTGCCATCAATATGGTTTTCATAAAAACTAGAGCACAAAAGTTCTTTTAGTGTCTACATTTGAAACTATCCATGAAGGTTTCAAAAATGGCACTAGTTATTATTTATTTATTTATTTATTTAGATTCTTTTTTATACCGAAGTATAGCGATAAGCCTTCACTCCGGTGTACATTGAACAACTTCATACATGAAAACATTTATAACATCGAATATAAACGTAAAAACATTAGTGTTATCAATAACATCTCAGCAAAAGCAGAGTGATAAGAAACATCATTAGATATCATAACTATAGTAAGTATCATATAATTGGGTTTTCTTAAGAAAAAGGTGAATATTAGTTTAAGAATAAAGAGAAGTAAGAATGGAGGTGAAGAGGGATGAAAATAGAGAATTAGGAGTATAAGGGTTGTGGAATTAAAGTGATAAGGTTCAAAGTGATAAAGGGGAGAAAAGAGAGGGTGGATAGAATGAGAAGAGTTAAGTGGAAGGAAGTCGAGATAGTATGAGAGGGTAATGGTTCTTACAAGGCGAAAAATCAAAGACTGAGGGTGGACATCAATTTAGTCAGAGAATGCTTGCTTAAATAGCCAGGTTTTAAGTTCTTTTTTGAAGGATTTGGTATCCTTTATTGAGCTTAGATAAGATGGTAAGGAGTTCCATTCTATAGGGCCAGCTATAGAGAAAGCTTGATTCCTGGTGCTAGATAATCTTGCATCTGATAGAGGGGGAATGATTAGCTGCAATTTATTAGAGATTCTTGTTGACCGTGGTGGTTTGTGTAGTTTAATCATGCAATCAAGTGGAAAGTTGTTATCTTTGTATATTTCATTATGAAGAATAGATAATGATTTGAATTTGATTCTTTGGGTGATAGGTAGCCAATGTAGATTCATCAGGGTTGGAGAGATGTGGTCAAATTTCTTCTTTCCAGAGAGGACACGTGCTGCCGCATTTTGCAGTAATTGTAGGGGTTTAAGAGTGGATTTAGGGAGACCGATGAAAAGAGCGTTGCAGTAATCAATACATGAGAAAATCATTTGGATATAGTAAAGGTTTTAGGTGTTTGAGTATGTGCAGTTTGTGGAAACCTTCTCTGGTTTTTTTAGCTATGCATGTTTTGAGGTTCAGTTCATTGTCAATCCAGATTCCTAGGTCTCTAACAGTGTTCTTTAGTTGGATATTGATGTTGTCAATTGAGAAGAGGGGAATTTGATCCGGTTGTTCTGGGTTGTTTCTTTTTAAGAGGATACATTCTGTTTTGTTCATGTTTAGGCATAGTTTTAGTTGGATTAAAAATGTTTTGATTGAGTTAAGGTGTTTTTTAGTGAGGCAGATTGCATCTTCAATGGTGGAGGTTATTGGAATTAACAGTTGAATGTCGTCAGCGTATAAAAAGAAAGTAATGCCTAGGTTTGAAATGAAATTGCAGAGAGGTAGAAGGTATATATTGAAAAGGGTGGCTGAGAGAGCAGATCCTTGAGGAACTCCAGTTTTTAGGGGGTAAGGGTCGGATGAGATGTTGTTGAGGATGACTTTGAAATATCTGTCATTTAAATAGGAGGTGAACCATTTGAGAGTGACCCCAGAAAGGCCTATGTTGGATAGACTAGATATAAGACTCTTGTGGTCCACCGTGTCGAAGGCAGCAGAAAGATCTAGAAGTATTAATAAGTGGCTTAGGTTGTTGTCAAAGTTTCTTATAATTTTGTTAGATAGATTGATCAGTAGGGTTTCGGTACTGCGGTCCTTTCTAAAGCCATGTTGAGAGGGGTGAAGGATATTATTGTTCTGCAGGTGTTCATTTAGTTGGGTCAGTGCAGTTTTTTCAATTAATTTGGCAAGCAGCGGCAGGTTGGAAATAGGCCGGTAATTGTTCAGATCATTTGGATCAAGGTTCTTTTTTTTGGAATGGGTGTTATTGTTGCAGTTTTCAGGTTAGATGGTAGAAATCCTTCTTCCAGAGATTTGTTTATGATTGCAGTTAGAGTTGGAGCAATTACATTAGATATTTCCTTTAATGTTTGGGTAGGAATGGAATCAAGATCATGTTTGGCAGGGTTTATTTTATTGAGCATTTTTTCCATTTCAATATTGGAGATAGGTTCGAAAGAAGGCCATTTTAATGCTGGAAGAGATACGTAGGAAATGTTGTTGATTGAAGTGGATTCAAAAGATTCAGATATTTTATTTATTTTGTTCTTGAAGAAGTTAGTTATTAGGGGTGGTAGCCTACAAAAATGTCATTGCAATTTCAATTTTGGTCTGGGGGTGAACAATTTCAGGTCTACTCCTGGATCGGATTTATTCCATGTTTCATTAAAAAAGAAAAAAACAGAACCCACCGCAACCCTTCCCATTTATTAAAATATAAAGTCCCCACATTTGGACTCCCCTATCCACACCAGCGCCCTCCCCAACCCTCACCCCTACCCCATGACTCACCAAAAATCCCTGATGGTCTAGCAGGGGGTCCTGCAAGCAATCTCCTGCTCCCAAAAATTGGCCACCAATAGTCAAAATGGTGCCAGCCACCCTTTGCCCCTACCATTGGACAGAGGCTACCGTGCTTTAAAAAACATGCAATTAAAAAAATGAAAGGAGAAACCAAATTTTGTGGGATTTCCTATCTTTTTCTTAATACCAGAAATGCAACAAAATAGGAAATATCATTTGTATTTCCTATTTCATTGCAAATGAACGCCCACCTCTACTAGTTACCTTGTTTTTTTGTCCTGTTGGACATATCTTCCACATTTGATACCCTAAATCATGATCTACTGCTTAATCAACTTCAAGAAATTGGTATCATTTTTTCCAGTCTTATTTTTCCAATCGCACTCAAAATGTCCAGTCACCATGGAGCAGATTTTCAAAGGGGTACGCGCATAAGATAAGATACGCGTGTACCCCCCTGAAAACCTTCCCCAAGCTCCCCTGTGTGCGCCGAGCCTATTCAAAATACTCAAGCCCCGGGACGCGCGTAAGTCCCGGGGCTTTGCTAGGGGGGCGTGTCGGGGGTGTTTCGGGGGGAGCGATGTCCGGGTGCATTCCGGGGGGCGTGGTGCTGGCCCTGGGGTGTTCCAGTGGCATGGCCGAGGCCTCCGGACCAGCCCCCGGGTCGGATGATGGCGCGCCAGCAGCCCACCGGCGTGCACGAGTTACACCTGCCTCGGGCAGGCGTAACTTTTCAAAGGTAGGGGGGGTTTAGATAGGGCCGAGGGGGGTGGGGGTGGAAGGAAAGTTCCCTCCGAGGCCGCTCTGATTTCGGAGCGGCCTCAGAGGGCAAGGAGGCAGGCTGTGCGGCTCGGCGCACGCAGGCTGCCGATTTTGCGCAACCTTGCACGCCGACCCCGGATTTTAAAAGATACGCGTGGCTACGCGTGTATTTATTAAAATCCGGCGTACTCTTGTTTGCGCCGGTCGCGCGGACAAAAGTACGCGTGGGCGTACTTTTTTAAAATCTGCCCCCATATATCCACTTGGTGGGGAGTGACCACAGGAGTCCCTCAGGGATCTGTGTTGTCTTCAGTGTGAATCAACATTTAACTTACACCACTTTACAAACTATGCATGGGGCTGGGAATCTGCTACAACATTTATGCAGACGACATTCAGTTCTTTCTACCAGTTTATGCCTTTTGGCCCACTACTTTCAAATTGGTTACCATATATTTATCTACAGTTAAGCAATGGCTTTATCATAATAAATTGGCACTAAACCTAAGCAAAACTGACCTGATAATCTTGAATAGGTCTCCATCTGAATTATTATTTGATGGTATTAAGATCCTTATTTTGCAACAAGTTTGAAATGTAGGTGTCATAGTAGAGGGTGATCTCTCCGTGCAGAAACTTATACTAGATCCTCTTTATTCAAGCCCTATATGATATGACATTGAAACCTTTCTTACCAGCTGAAGATTTTCAATCGGTCTTCCAGGCTTTAGTACTAGATAGGATAGACTATTGTAACTCTCTTTATTTTACATTACCAGCTAATTTGCAGAGAGCACGGTAAATTGTGTAGAATTCTGCAATGAATGTACTGACAGGGACTGCCATGCATGACCATATCTCCCCAGTCTTAGAATCATTCCATTGGTTGCCCATCCCAATGGAAGGTAAAGTTTAAGAATGCGGTTTTAATTCATAACTCCATTAACAGTGATACTGTGAATGCATTAAACTCTAAGCTCTGAATTGCCACCTTTGCAGCTCATTACAATCTGCAGATCATGGTTTGCTAGAAGTTCCATCTCTTAAATCAGCTTGATTGGGAGAGACATGTGAGTGACCATTCTTTATTGATAGCAGGACCGATTTTTGTTTTAAACTCTACCCAAGTCTCTTCATCTAACTGCATGTCCTAAGCAATTCAGGAGGAACCTTAATACCTCCCTATTTAAGAGGGCTATTGAAAACCCTTAGTTTTGCAGGTTCCCCCAGCATGTGCATTGTTTCAGGAAGCCAACTCTGTCTCATTTATTTATCTTGTAGGATATTTGCTTTTATTTTTGTTTGTATTATGTTCTGTGTTTAAATTTTTAAGTGTGTAAAGATTGTAACCTGCCATGAACATCTGAATGTGTGGGTATAAATTTAAAAAAATAAATAAATAAAATATTTAGAGAGTGTACTGATTCCATGACTCACATGAGGGATTGTCAGTCTGAGGATATTGAACTTCCAGTAGCTCAAGAGGGTTGGGGAGCCTAGCTACTAGCATACTATCCAATAGAGATGTGCTTCGTGTTTAGGTATCGGGTCTGGCTTCGGTCGACCGATTCGTTTAAAAATTTAGTTTTTCGCGTGTGTTTTGTTTTTTTATACGAACGGAGTTAGTGCGCACTAACGGGGTTAGTGCGCTCACTGTTACCGTTAGTGCGCACTACCTAAAGTTAGTGCGCACAGCCAAAAAATTGCAACTTTTAAGTAAAACGTATCAATTTTTAAGGAGTCCGTTAGCTAAATGTACGGTTCCCAGCTCCCACTGGTTCGCACCACCTGGAAAACAGGCAATGGGAATGTAGAACCAGTATTTTAAATCATCCGTAGTTAGTGCGCACTAACGGGGTTAGTGCGCTCACTGTTACCGTTAGTGCGCACTACCTAAAGTTAGTGCGCACAGCCAAAAATTGCAACTTTAAGTAAAACGTATCAATTTTTAAGGAGTCCGTTAGCTAAATGTACGGTTCCCAGCTCCCACTGGTTCGCACCACCTGGAAAACAGGCAATGGGAATGTAGAACCAGTATTTTAAATCATCCGTAGTTAGTGCGCACTAACGGGGTTAGTGCGCTCACTGTTACCGTTAGTGCGCACTACCTAAAGTTAGTGCGCACAGCCAAAAATTGCAACTTTTAAGTAAAACGTATCAATTTTTAAGGAGTCCGTTAGCTAAATGTACGGTTCCCAGCTCCCACTGGTTCGCACCACCTGGAAAACAGGCAATGGGAATGTAGAACCAGTATTTTAAATCATCCGTAGGTAGTGCGCACTATCGCTGGCTAGTGCGCACTATCGCGGATTAGTGCGCACTACCTTGAGCATGCTCTGTGAGGTCCCCGGAGGCCATTTTGCTTAAAATACACGCACTAATAATTATTTTCTTACTACGTGCAGTCTCTGAGACAGAGCAGTGAGCTGAGCAGCACGCGCAGTGAGCTGACTCTGAGTCTCTGAGCACTGTGAGCAGCAGTACAGACACCAGTAATAAAATCATCAATTCAACAGACGTTGATTCATTCTTCCCACATTATCATCAACTCTACCACTGTAAGTGTATAATATAATAAATTAAATATATAAGATTTTGTTTTAGTTTTTATACAACAGTATTACTTTACTAGTAGTTACTTAGTTGGTTAAGAAATAGTTAATGCACTTTTTTTCGGTGAAGTAGCATAAAATAATATAAAAATAATATTAAATGAAGTTACTTACATTAGGGGAAATTAAAAGTTTAACACACAAAAGTACTTCATTTAATTTTATGCTAATTTAGTGAAAAAAAAAGTTTAACAGAATTGTCAGTGTCAGACAGCTCCCTCTCTGCATGAGAGGCTGGCTGGCTTCACAGACAGGGGGGGGGGAGCTCAGCTGCCTGACCCTCACTCCTCCCCTCCCCCCATGTCCCTGCCACTGAACTGAATAGTGTACTGTCACTGTGAGGGTGAGGGCTGAGACAGCTCCCTCCCTCCCTGTCTCAGCCCTCACCCTCACAGTGACAGTACACTATTCAGTTCAGTGGCAGGGACATGGGGGGAGGGGAGGAGTGAGGGTCAGGCAGCTGAGCTCCCCCCCCCCCCCTACGTAATGCAGGCAGGGAGGGAGCTGTCTCAGCCCTCACTGTGAGGGTGAGGGCTGAGACAGCTCCCTCCCTGCCTGCATTACGTAGTGAGAGGCTTGCTGGCTTCACAGACAGGGGGGGGGGGAGCTCAGCTGCCTGACCCTCACTCCTCCCCTCCCCCCATGTCCCTGCCACTGAACTGAATAGTGTACTGTCACTGTGAGGGTGAGGGCTGAGACAGGAGCTGTCTCAGCCCTGTCTCAGCCCTCACCTGAATAGTGTACTGTCACTGTGAGGGTGAGGGCTGAGACAGGAGCTGTCTCAGCCCTCACCCTCACAGTGACAGTACACTATTCAGTTCAGTGGCAGGGACATGGGGGGAGGGGAGGAGTGAGGGTCAGGCAGCTGAGCTCCCCCCCCCCCCCCTACGTAATGCAGGCAGGGAGGGAGCTGTCTCAGCCCTCACTGTGAGGGTGAGGGCTGAGACAGCTCCCTCCCTGCCTGCATTACGTAGTGAGAGGCTTGCTGGCTTCACAGACAGGGGGGGGGGGGAGCTCAGCTGCCTGACCCTCACTCCTCCCCTCCCCCCATGTCCCTGCCACTGAACTGAATAGTGTACTGTCACTGTGAGGGTGAGGGCTGAGGGCTGGCTTCACAGACAGGGGGGAGCTGCCTAGCCCCTCCCTGCATTAGTGTGTGAGCTTCTGAACAAACAGCTGTCCTATAGCACATACTTTTTTTCATCTTCTTTTTTATTTTCTCATGGTAGGATGGAACGTGAAAGGGAGTCAGATGACAGGGGGAGGGAGTCAGACTCCTCCCCACCGTCCTCCTCCAAGGTGGCAGCAAGGTCCAGGAAGCCCCGCTTTACCCAGGCCGACGTGGACCTCCTGGCCCGGCTGATGCTCCTGGATGAGGGGAACCTTTACACCCCCCCAGGCAGCAGGCCTAACCTGCAAAGGGAGACTGCTGCCTGGGCCTCTCTCCAGGAGGAGTTTTGCCGGCGGGCCTCCTACCCTCGTGAGGTGGAAGACCTGAAAAAGAAAGGTGA
>NW_021820602.1:0-8685 GCF_901001135.1 Rhinatrema bivittatum | reverse complement strand
AGTGATGTCATTCGACAACTTGGCATTTAAAGAGACGCAAGCCTCGGCTTCGGTTCCTCTGTTCCTAGTGAAGAGGCATCGAGATGCAGTGTCCATTTAAGATGGTAGCCTTTTTACATTCAGATAAGTACCCTTCTTTTTCATTATAGAAACTGATTTTTAGGTGGAATCTTTATGACTCTTTATATATAAAATATTTGCATGCCCCTGAGGAAGCTATTCTGCGAAACACACCGGCCATGTTGGGCTGTTTTGGATAACAATATCAAAGAGTCTTTTGTTATACACTGTTTTGAAAACAGAGGACTTTTTAGAAAAATCAATATAAAAAACAAAAACATTTTTGCATTAAAAGATTTTTGAAGGTGGACGATTAGAAGACCGGTTGGTCCACTATTTAAGTCACACAATGTCAGGCTTGCTGACACCTTCAAGGCTAAAGAATAATATAATTTTTTGGTTTCCACTGTGTTGTTTTTGATTATAATTTGTGATTAACCACTGACTCATGTTATCCACTATCACGCCTAGATCTCTTTCTTGGGTAGTAGCACCTAATATGGAACCTATCATTGTGTAACTATAGCATGGGTTATTTTTCCCTATATGCATCACCTTGCACTTGTCCACATTAAATTTCATCTGCCATTTTCATCTGCCATTTTGATGCCCAATTTTCCAGCCTCACAATCAAAATCCCTTTCAGGCTTGTTGCTTAGGATGGCTTGTGCATCAGGACAGACGAATGTGAGGACAGACGATGACTCTGGAGACGTGGGCATGACCAGGGCACTGAAGACTTGGAACTAGACAAAGGAACTAAAAACTTGGAACATAATGAAGCTTTGAGAGTGCCCTGCACTGCATTGCACACTGCAAACCTCATGGGCTGGCCATGGACCATGCTGATGCAGCACAGATTCTGGGCTTGAAAGTTAATGAGGACTTGGCATCAGGACTTGGAACATGACAAAGGCTCTGAGGAGAACTGGCACCAATGCATGTCCTACACAATCTGTGTGCTAGACGCAGACCATAACAATAGCAGTGCAGCAAAATGATGGAAGCTGGAACAAGAACTCTGAAGATGGAGAAAGGATTCAGGAACGTGGATTCAGTAACTCAGACTCAGGAACTCATAACTTAGAACTCAGACTCAGGAACCAGGAATGGACTTCTGAAGATTTGAACCAGCAAATGAAAACTCTGAAGACTCAGGACAGGGTTAAGATTTACAACCAGTAACAAGGCAAGGACTTGGATTCCAAGAACAAGGCAAAGACTGGATTCAGGAAGATAACAAAGAGACCAGAACATCACAAGAACCAGGAGAAAAGGAAACATGAAACAGGCAACAATGGAGGACCTCGAAAGCTCTAGAAGATCTTTCCAAAGGCAACAGGAAGAAACAAAGGAGCCCTTTTATAGGGCTGGCAGGAGATGACACAGGAGACAGTGTGGCATTTCCCACCATGGGCCCTTTACATCTTCAACAGAGGCACGCATACCTAGAACGTCAGAATGCAGGAGCAGGATGGAAGTCAGCAGCCTTCAGGCCATGAAGAACAGGCAGCTTCTCTCTGGCTGTGGAAAGCAACAGCCAAGCAGAAGTGATGACAGGGAAAGTGGCACTCCAGCTGCACATAGATAGCAGAGGTGTCATCCAGCCGGTATCAAGAGCTGGCACTGGAGATAGAAGCAGTGCCCCAAGACCATGAGGAGAAGCAAGGTGATCATGGTGGCACAAAGCTGTACCAGGAGGTGAGTGAACTGCTCATGGTGCCCTCCCACAAGCGGAATCACAACATTACCCCAGTAACCAAGAGAGAGAGGTAAGGCGGGAGGAGCATTCTGGGCAGTAACAGTGTCAAAACAATTCAGCAAGACACTAAACTAAGAGAGAGACAAGGTGGGAAGATGTTTTTTTGCTTTTTTGTATAATTTTGTTTTGAGGCCAAAACATCCCAGTATAATTAAGAGAGAAGCAAAGTGGAAGAAGCAGGCATGGCAGCCACAGTGGTACAATAAAATGGCAAGGATCTGAATCAAAAGAGAGGCAAGGTCCAAGGAGTGGGCAGAGCAGTAGGAGCAGGGCCAGGTAGCAGCAAAAGCAAGGCTCTAGGATCCAGAGAGGGGCAAGGGGGAAGAGGATTTTTCTTCTTCTGACTTTTAAAATATCTGAAAGGAATTAATGATGCACAGGAATCATTCCTTTTTCAATGGAAAAAGCTGGTAGAACTAGGGGTCATGATATGAAATTCTAAGGGAGTAGACTCGGGAATAACATGAGGGATATATTTCTTCACAGAAAAGGTAGTGGATGCATGGAATCTCCTCCCGGAATTCAAAAGGGCATTAGATAAACACAGAGGATCCCTTATGGCTAAAGAATGGAAATGAAGAAAAGGAGTAACCTGTGCTAACTGGGGTAAACCACATGGAGTGGCAGTTTCTATCCATAACACACACCCCTATATTTTGGCATGGTCTTCCCGTATCAACACAGTACTATTTGCCAAAACTCAAAGAATAACAGCCCCACCTATGAAAAAGAATACCACAAATATTACACCAGAATCTAAAATATCAATACACCTCCTATCAGGAAAACAGAACAGGCCAAGCTACTACAGATCCCTACAGAGAAACCACATGCTAAAAGAATGCTTCATCTCAGTCTTTGCATGCAGAACACAAACTCTCACCAAATACAGAATAAAGCCACATAAAGTATAAATAGAAATGTGCAGACAAAAACTAAACTGTAAAACGTATCACGCCAGACTCTATACAGTGCAACAATGGAAAAACAAAATTGTCACCATTCCTAATGAAACAATCAATAAAATCAAGATATATAAATCATGAATCATAATTATAAAATCATACTAATAAAATAATTTCAAAACAACTGATGAATAGAATATCCAATAATTAAAGACTCAAGCAAAGTTTGAAAACCTTTACCAAACACCATAAAATATTTCAACAGCAGACACATCACATACTACTACCCAATAATTAAAATGGTAGTCAATCAAGAAAAATGAACTTAAAAAGCCACCTTTACTTACCCTCTCCAGTTCTCGTACTCCTTTCCCTTACAGGCCATACCAGAAGCAGCAGTAGCTGCTGAAGCTGTCCACATGGTCCTCTTCCTTAGAGACCACAACCAGTCTCTTCTCTCTCTCACACACACACATACACACCAGTCATATCCTCAAGATCAGTTTTGTCTCTCACACACCAATCATCTCCCCAACCAGTCTCTCTCTCCTCTCTCTCTCTCTCTCTCTCACACACACAACACACACACACACAACACACACATACACACACACACATACACACACACACAAGCACATACATACTAGTCATCTCCCTGATCAGTCTCACACATACACACGTCACCTCTCTGGCCAGTCTCTCTCAATCACACAATGCTCTCGCTCCCTCTTACAGGAATTCAATCACACACATGCTCTCTCTATTTCACTTACACACAAGTTCTCAATCACACACATGTTCTATTTCACTTACAAACAGGCTCAATCACACACATGCCCTCTCTCACAGCCACAAGCCAGCCAAAAACATGCTCCATCTCTCTTGCACACATACATTGACACACACAAGCACCCTCCCTGACTCACATATACACCACACACATACAGAAGCACCCTCCCTGTCTCATTCACATTACACTCTCACAGAAGCACCTTGCTTTCAGGCTTGCAGCATGTTTCACTTTTACTAAAAGTGAAAGTGATGATCCCAACCAGCAAATAAGAAAACCACATTCCTATCAGAAGGCGAAATGATACCCCTTCTTCAGGTTCTGTCCTCCCAAGTGACAGCCACCCACACCATATAGCTTCTCTTGTTTACGCTTTCAGTCAATAAGCAAGTGTCTTTCTTCAAACTAACAGTCATATGATTATTCATGTGGGAGATATGGAACCGAAAGACATCCTTAGTCAACTTCCCTTTTAAATGGGAAGATTCCCAGTCTTAGTCATTTAAAAATATACATTTCTAAAGGCTTAAAAAAATAGCAAAACCGTTTCGATTGGAACTGATCTAGTCTTCATGCTTAAATTATGCTTAAAAAAAAAAAAAACCAAACCCCACCTGGCATCAGTATCTTAAATTTGTGATTTTGCTGAGATGAACATTTTAATATTTACTTTTTTTTTTTTTGCTTTAGTATTTGTTTTTACCCACTTTGCTAATTTTATTTTCCAGAAGAGGGATGCTTAAAATTGAGTAATTTAATCTTTCATCCAACTTTTCAAAAGTTGCACTACAGCAACACAAAAGTTGAGGTATATGTTTATCACATTTCATTTTGTTTTAAACTGGCAGATTCCAATCCTTTCTCACATACATAACACACACACACATACACACACACACACATACACACACTCACACATACACAAACACACACACACACACACACACACAGAAGCATCATTCCTTTCTCATACATCACATATATATATATACACACACACAAGCACTATTCCATTTCTTTCTCACACACACACACACACACACACACACACAAGCACCGTTTCCTTTCTCACATACACACAGAAGCACCCTTCCGATCTAAGGCCCCCAGCTGAACAGCTGGTCTCTGGCGGTGGTAGCAGTACTGCACCGGTGTTCAATTCTTCAGTGGGGGCCGAAGAAATTAAAATAGAGGCCGGCAGGGGCCGAAGAAGTGAACACCGGTATGCTTGCTAAAGCTTCCGCCGGAGACCAGCTGTTCAGCGGGGGCCTTGATTTTAATTTCTTCGGCCCCCGCCGGCCTCGATTTTAATTTCTTCTTCGGCCCCCAGCTTGGTCTCTGGCTTGAGGCTAGCTGGGCGGCGCCCATCTTCTTTTCTTCGGCTTCCGCCGGCCGCCGCCGGCCTCGATTTTAATTTATTCGACCCCCGCCGACCTTGATTTTTTATTTCTCCCAGCGGGGGCTGGCTGGGAGGCACTGAGGCTGGGCTGAGGAAGAGCCAGGCAGTCGAGACCTGTGACCAGCTAGACCGGCCCCCGGGGGAAGCACCGATCCCCTGATAGGCAAATCCGCCCCTGCTTTTTACCAACATTTACTATATTACTATGTGTTCTTGTTTTTAATTTATTGTTGTTTCCCTAGTTGATTCTTGGACTCTGATCTTAATTCACACACTAGACTCAATTGCACCCATTAGAATGGCTTCCCTTCTTTGTGTTCATTCCACGCTCTATTGCTCACCAGAGAGACTGTGGTTGCCAAAACAGTGACTGAATGCCTTAAATCATTGGTGGAAAACTCTGCCACCCTGCTTCAAGAAGGAGTATATGGTAATGTTTTGTTTTCATAGAACCATTAAGAAGATGAAATGCTTTATTTACACTGAGTTTTACTCTCAGAATGTTGCAACCTCCTCTTGGGAGGCGTAACTTGTGCACATGCACTTCCAACAACACTTTTTGAAATTAAAGAATGTGTACATAAATGCCAACCCTGTCCTGCCTCTGGAATGCCTCTGTACTGGCCTGAAAGTACATGTTATGCATTTATTTATTTATTTATTTAATTAATGGTTTCTTATATACCGAGGCACGTTTGCAAAACATCACCTCGGTTCACAATGTAACATAACTTAGCAACAAGCTTTACAATAATAATAATAATAATAATAATAATAACTTAGGAACAAGCTTTACAATAATAACATTAACAGGTAGCGGTTAATAGGGCAGGGGATGATAATACAAGATTATATATACAAATGTACATGTTAGTTTCAACAATAAAGTTATATAAAGCAATCAGGAAAATCAGCAGGGTGTATTCATGTGCTTGTACATGAATAGATCCCCAGCCGATTTAGTAACAGCCATTAACACACATAAAACTGACTTTTATGCACATAAATGACCTTGAAAATTCAGCCCCAAACTATCTCCCTCTTTTGAATCTAAGTATGTGCCAATATCTTATTGGGTGAGGGTTCAGGGGGTGAAAAAAATATTCTTATGCATACTGTGGGACCAGAAGCTGACTGTATGGCTGGCTGTGTTGTGAGTTGTAATGTTTGGCTTGCTAAATGTATGCAGCAAAAGCTATTTCTCTAAAGGTAATTAGGGTTAACAAAAATTAATTATTCTAGACACTGAAAATATAAGTCTCGATATCTAAATAAATTCCTACAGTTCAGGAAGGCTTCGCAGTGGGGAAATGTGGACACTTTAAGTCACTAAAGAGTACTCAGAATCACTGTAGATTTCTGTAATTTACAGGATCTATTAGAAAAAGCAAGGAAGAAAGGAAAAAGGAGCTAACCTATTATGAATCATTTATTTAATTTTAATTTACAATTACTCATTAGAAGATCATATCACATAGTGGTTGGTGGACCAATAAACTGAGAACAAGTTGTACTTTAGCAAGTGTTACAGCATGGACAGTTGATAAAGATTAATTCTGTAGTAGCAGATGTTCTCTATTTTGGGTTATGTACGAGTTATCATGATAAAAGTACAGCAAGTATTTTTTAACAGAGTATCTCCCATTCTCTGTTTTTCTCATTTTGCACTGAGTTAAATAAAGGAGCATTATGCTTTCCAGTTAGTCAAAAATATATTTAGGGAGTGATTCACTAAAGTTCATTACTTATGCAAGGTTGCTATGGGTAACCTTTCAAAAATAGTTCATGCATTAGAAGTGGCTATTTTGCCCAATTCACTACTTTTACACTGTTCCGCACAACAACTGACCAAATGTAACATGGTCAGTAAGTGTGTGGGGGAACAATCACACTTTGACTGCTTAGGTAATGTGGTGGAGGTGGCAGCTATGTGGTTGTTTGGTTTCCAGCACACAATCAGCAAACAAAGCACTACTAACAATCCCTTCAGTAAAGTCAGCAAAATTAACCCAAGTGAGAGAAAGGGCTTTATCATTGGCTGGGCCCATACTATGGAACACGATGCCACCCGAACTCAGATTACAGAATAATCTCAAAACTTTTAAGAAAAATCTAAAAACATGGCTCTTTAAAAAAGCCTTTACTAAAGAGTATGGAGGGTAGAGAATGAAAGTACAAGGTAATGCAGATGAGGATGAATTTAATCAATCCTACTTTTAAGAAGTAATATTTCAAAGCGATAGTAACTCAATAATATACCTGGACTTGACCAACATTACTCAAATAATGATTTTATTTATGAAATTGTAACCAAACTTTATTGGCACCTGTTAGAATGTAAGATATCCTACATTTACTTACCTTAGTCTATGTGCCTATTTGTAAACCATTGCGATGGTATATAACTTAGCGACGGTATAGAAAAGTTTTTAAATAAATAAATAAATAAATAAATCGCAAACCACGTAGCACTTTATGCTCCCTTTGTCCATAACCCTTCCACCTGGCCCCAGAGCCCTTCCCCACATATAATAATCCCTCTACTCCCTGATATCCATTCTAGATATCAGCACATTCCCGTTCCCAATGCCTTAACAATATCTTCTATATACCTTACCACTGCCAGCAGAAAGACACTAATTTTTCTGAGGAAACAAAGGTGATAAGTAGAGTGCCTCAGTGATCTTTTCAATCTCTTTGTCCTTAGGAAGTATTGTTAGCAGAAGCTGAGTCTCCTGCTGAGTAAGTAAGATTTGAGTATATTGGTTGTTAGAAAGTATGCTTAAATTGGAAATAGAGAATTGGATTATTACTATATTTATATATTTTTGTGCTGGGAAGTAGGCATGAGAGTTTGAATTAATCCTGTGTGAACCCTGAGTATATATTTGTATGTTGGAAAAAGTATTATGAGAGTTTAATTAATCCTGTGTCAGGGTTAAAATGTAATTCTGAGTACATTATTGTGTGTTAGGAAAATTGTTTTGAGAGCTTGCAAAAGTTGCTTGCTTCCTCTGAAGGGGTGTATAAGTTTTGGTTTCTAGACAAGGAATCACTGGTATTTGACTCCCACCAGCCCTCCACATCTCCCATTGATCCCAGTCCCATTTTTTGATATATAGATAGGGACCTTCATTTTCATTGTTTATTTTATATTTCCCAGGAATTTATAAGTGTTTATTAGAAGAACAAAAATATTTTCCTGGATTACCCAAAATGTAAGGTCGGGGGTGGCGGATGTTTCTAGTTTATGTTTATGTGATGTAATATGCTGAGGCCTTGAGCCTGATACTGTTCTGTGCTTTGAAATCCCAATAAAAAGTTAATAACAAAAAAAATCTTTTCCTGGAAAAATAATGTCATCTTTTTTCCATTGATGTCTCTCATTTTTGTTCTTGTAATAAACAGTGATAAATTCCCAAGGAAAACATAATGGAAATTGAAAATGATGGTCCCTATGATTAGATTATTACTTCAATTAGAAGGAAAATACATAGAAATCCTCAGCTCAGTTTGTAGTTTCAGTCAAAAAATCAATAAAATATTAGAAATGATCCAAAAAGGAATGGAAAATAAAGCAGAAAATATCATAATGCTTCTGTATCACTCAATGGTGCTACTGAAGTTTGAGTATTGTGTGCAGTTCTGGTAACTTCATCTCAAAAAAAGACATAGAGTGAGAAAAGGTGCAGAGAAGGGCAACAAAAATGATATGAATAGAGACTACACAGGTTAGGGCTCTTCAGCTTGGAAAAGAGACAGCTGAGAG
>NW_021820601.1:0-8696 GCF_901001135.1 Rhinatrema bivittatum | reverse complement strand
AGTAATTAGGAATGTGAATCATTTTTCAACGATTAAAATTATCGTCCGATAATGTTTATATCGTCTTAAATCGTTATAGAACACGATACAATAGAAATTCTAACGATTTATCGTTAAAAATCGTTAAATCGTGTTAGTGCGCACTAACTCGAGTTAGTGCGCACTAACTCCCCGTTAGTGCGCACTAACTCGATTTAGTGCGCACTAACTGAAAATGATACAAATAAACACTTTCCAGGTCACTGAAGGTCAGTTAGGAATGAATATGTGTTCCTATTGGCTGGCTGCCCTCTTATCTATTGATGTTACCACTGAGGTGATGGTTGGGGGGATGGGAAATGGAACTGGAAACTAACGAACACCAACAGAAAATGAAACAAAGTGTTCACACTTCCCAGGTCAGTAAAGGTCACTTAGGAATGAATATGTATGTATGTATTCCTATTGGCTGGCTGTGCTCTTATCTATTGATGTTACCAATATGGTTGGGGGGATGTGAAATGGAAACAGTTGGAAGCTTGACAAAAAAAGTAATGTAATGATCAGCACTCACCTGACTAGAACTTGTTTGTTTATTATTTTTGTTAGCAGGCACCTGAAATGCTAGTGTATGTTGAATTTGCCAATCACTGTGCATTTTAGAAAGGTGGTCCTGGCTGGAACTGTACACAGTTCAAATATATGTAATTGATTGTTGGTAAGTGTATTTTTTAAGTAGCCACACTGGCACCAGTATGTTTACTTTTCCTCCTACTTAACTCACTAGCTCAGCTTTGTAAGAAGGGCTTCTCTGCTTGTGTGTTGTTTTTGTTTGGTGTGAGGAGAGCAGAAACATCAGATCTTTATTCAATCTACTACAGTCATCTCTTACAGTGCCCTATCCCTATTAATACCAGGAGTGTTGTGATCTTCCTGCACACAGTGGCCCTAACCCTGATACCAGTCTGAGACAGCTCCCTCCCTGCATTACTAGTGAGAGGCTGGCTTCACAGACAGGGGGGAGCTGCCTGACCCTCACTCCTGACTTCCCCCATGTCCAGCTAGTGAATGGTGTGTGGGTGAGGGGGGGGGGGAGGATGGTGAAGTCTGAGACAGCTCCCTCCCTGCATTACTAGTGAGAGGCTGGCTTCACAGACAGGGGGGAGCTGCCTGACCCTCACTCCTGACTTCCCCCATGTCCCAGCTAGTGAATGGTGTGTGGGGTGAGGGGGGGGGGGAGGATGGTGAAGTCTGAGACAGCTCCCTCCCTGCATTACTAGTGAGAGGCTGGCTTCACAGACAGGGGGGAGCTGCCTGACCCTCACTCCTGACTTCCCCCATATCCCAGCTAGTGAATGGTGTGTGGGTGAGGGGGGGGGGGAGGATGGTGAAGTCTGAGACAGCTCCCTCCCTGCATTACTAGTGAGAGGCTGGCTTCACAGACAGGGGGGAGCTGCCTGACCCTCAGTCCTGACTTCCCCCATGTCCCAGCTAGTGAATGGTGTGTGGGTGAGGGGGGGGGGAGGATGGTGAAGTCTGAGACAGCTCCCTCCCTGCATTACTAGTGAGAGGCTGGCTTCACAGACAGGGGGGAGCTGCCTGACCCTCACTCCTGACTTCCCCCCATGTCCCAGCTAGTGAATGGTGTGTGGGTGAGGGGGGGGGGGGGAGGATGGTGAAGTCTGAGACAGCTCCCTCCCTGCATTACTAGTGAGAGGCTGGCTTCACAGACAGGGGGGAGCTGCCTGTCCCTCACTCCTGACTTCCCCCATGTCCCAGCTAGTGAATGGTGTGTGGGTGAGGGGGGGGGGGGGTGGATGGTGAAGTCTGAGACAGCTCCCTCCCTGCATTACTAGTGAGAGGCTGGCTTCACAGACAGGGGGGAGCTGCCTGACCCTCACTCCTGACTTCCCCCAATGTCCCAGCTAGTGAATGGTGGGTGGGTAAGGGGGGGGGGGGAGGATGGTGAAGTCTGAGACAGCTCCCTCCCTGCATTACTAGTGAGAGGCTGGCTTCACAGACAGGGGGGAGCTGCCTGACCCTCACTCCTCCAGGGTATTGTGATCTTCCTGCACACAGTGCCCTATCCCTGATACCAGGGGTGTTGTGATCTTCCTGCATGCAGTGCCCTATCCCTATTAATACCAGGAGTGTTGTGATCTTCCTGCATGCAGTGCCCTATCCCTATTAATACCAGGAGTGTTGTGATCTTCCTGCATGCAGTGCCCTATCCCTGATACCGGGATGTGTGCAAGAAGATCACAACACCCCTGGTATCAGGAATAGGGCACTGTGTGCAGGAAGATCACAACACCCCCAGTATCAGGAATAGGGCACTGTGTGCAGGAAGATCACAACACCCCTGGTATTAGGGATAGGGCACTGTGTGCAGGAAGATCACAACACTCCTGGTATTAATAGGGATAGGGCACTGTGTGCAGGAAGATCACAATACCCCTGGTATCAGGGTTAGGGCACAAGTTCTAGTCACATTGACTGATCACATTACTTGTTTTGTCAAGCTACCAACTGTTTCCATTTCCCATCCCCCATATACTGTCAGTAGGAAACTTGGTAACATGAATAAATAAGAGGGCAGCCAATAGGAATACATATTCATTCCTAAACTGACCTTAACTGACCTGAAAAGTGTCAAATTGTATCATTTTCAGTTAGTGCGCACTAACTCCCGTTAGTGCGCACTAACTCGAGTTAGTGCGCACTAATCGGAAAAAAACGATTTTTAACGATTTTTTAACTAAAAAATCGTGCCTAAGACTATTTTCTTGCCCTGCCACACGATTTCTATCATTAAGACGATATGGAAAACGATTCACATCCCTATTAGTAATGCCATTCCTTTTGGAAGCAAGAAGTATTCCATGCAAGGGAATGTCAGATATATCTGATGACTACCCTTGGCCTCTAGTTGACCAGATATCTAGCTCTTCCAATTATCCCACTACCTGAAGTCCCAAGGGGGTCTAATAATAGGTCAATGACTATATATTAAAAAATTGCCATAACCAAAATAATGTGAATTGGGAGGATACTAAAACTAAAAAAGTACAGAGGTACAGATGCCTACAAATAGGTAGGAAGGACTTTAGAAGCAATTGTGATAGGCTTTAGAAACAGTTTTAACTTGCAGTTTTTAGAAATGTTGAAAGAAACAGTTTGGGATTTTATAAAGGGATAAAAGCATTTATTAGAGCAATTATATGCATTGTGCATAAATCTCAGCCAACTGTGTGCTCATGTTCTGCTAAGTGCACAATTTTATTAGGGTATATGCTCCTTTGAATTTAGAAATTTTGCTAAAAATTAGTGCATATATCATTTTTGGTAAGTTCACACAGCCTAGTCCATGGCTTGAGTGTTTTGCATGGATTTGCAAAATTCATGCATGCAATAGCCAAATTAGCTGACAGTGGCAAAACATCCAAGAATATGTCAGTGTTTTTGAGTCCCCATTTTGAATAACCGGTTTCCTATATGAGGTTACTATAAGGAACATTTGTTAGAATTTAGAGTTTTTACTATTAAAATCTTAGGTAATAACTTTTATCTTCAAGGAGGATCAGATATTGTAGTGTCTAGAATAACATTGATAACTGTATAGTAAAAATGGTATTTCTGTTCGTGCTTTGCATCCAGCCAGGCTCTTAATGGAAATTGAAAGTACAACCCGCTCTGAAATGGTAATATCCTAGGAACCCATGGCATATGATGATTGGTCTCTATTTTGAGTCATGACCAACTCTCTCCTTGCCCTTGTGGGGGCAATTTTTAATAGACTGCATAGTGGCAAAATATGGGATGAATTTTCAAATTGTTATATGCATAAAAATGAGTATATATGTGTGTAAGTAGCATCAACTTGCATATTCTGTATGTTATAAAAGTAAAAAATACGAATGATTTTCACTTTCATGCAAAAATATACATGTGTAAAAAAGGGGGTGATCTAGGAGTTGGCAAACTTTGCCAGTGTAAGTTGCATATATTTGCCATCTTTACTCATGTATCTTTAAAACGTGCTAAATATCTGGTGTGATAATAATGTATGTATTGAGTAATACTAACTAGGTGAGAGTTCTGGGTGAACTTGAACGAGTTCAGGCTGAAGAACCAGGTAAGGTCTCGATGACCTGGAGAAGGAATGGGTGAACTGGTGGACTAAGTGCTAAAGCTGGTAATTTCCTTGATGTTCATGTTAAAAATTAGTCAACTTAAATGTATAAATTGGGTCTTATGCAAGTAAGGTCCGACTGTTCATAGTTAATATATGCACTTTTTTTAAAGGTAAGAAAGGAGAACATGTTCAATGCATTGTTATGTGATTCAATGCATTGCATAATTCACGAGTAAGCCTACATATATAGTATGCACGGGTTTTAAAAAGAGCTAGCATTTTTGGAGAGGAAGCGACATCCACTTACCTGGATGACTTCCTATAATCATCCAGTTGAGCAAATCCTCAAATATCTGTGTGTGATCCTATTCAATTGATTAGTGGCAACCTCCAGGCTTTGGCAGAAGGGAGGTGGAGGGTGATGTTGATGTACAAAAAAACAAATCAATTTGCTAACAGGTTTTTTCATACTCTGCTGGTGTGATACTGGATGGAGGTAGGCCCAGAAGATAGGGAAGCATGGAAGATGGTACAGTGGAGGTAGCTGACATGGTGCTTCTGAGCTGCTTGGAAACCTAATGTGTGCAGACTTTCAAAGCTGGTTTGCTGAATTGGGGCATAATATGAGTCTAATCAAAAAGATTTTGGCCGCAGTAGCGGATCTCAGAAAAGACTACAGATTTAGGAATGTCTGCAGAAGATGCTGAGCTTTGCTTGGATGAGCATGGCACAGCATTGGATGAGCATAGCACAGCATTGAAAAAAGATCACAGAGTGATATTGGAAATGTCAACAGTGAACTTGGAACTTTGTGACCACATTGAAGATCTAGAAAATAAATTGAGGAGAGGGAGCCTCCATATAAGAGGAGGCGTTTGACAAAGTTCCTCATGAGAGGCTTCTAGGAAAAGTAAAAAAAATCATGGGATAGGTGGCGATGTCCTTTCGTGGATTGCAAACTGGCTTAAAGACAGGAAACAAAGAGTAGGATTAAATGGACAATTTTCTCAGTGGAAGGGAGTGGGCAGTGGAGTGCCTCGGGGATCTGTATTGGGGCACTTACTTTTCAATATATTTATAAATGATCTGGAAAGAAATACGACAAGTGAGATAAACACATTTGCAGATCATACAAAATTTGTTCAGAGTAGTTAAATCACAAGCAGATTGTGATAAATTGCAGGAAGATCTTGTGAGACTGGAAAATTGGGCATCAAAATGGCAGATGAAATTTAATGTGGATAAGTGCAAGGTGATGCATATAGGGAAAAATAACCCATGCTTTAGTTACACAATGTTAGGTTCCATATTAGGTGCAACAACCCAAAAAAGAGATCTAGGCATCACAGTGGATAACACATTGAAATCGTCGGTTCAGTGTGCTGCGGCAGTCATAAAAGCTAACAGAATGTTGGAAATTATTAGAAAGGGAATGGTGAATAAAACGTATCGCTCCATGGTGAGACCGCACATTGAATACTGTGTACAATTCTGGTCGCCGCATCTCAAAAAAAGATATAATTGCGATGGAGAAGGTACAGAGAAAGGGCTACCAAAATGATAAGGGGAATGGAACAGCTCCCCTATGAGGAAAGACTAAAGAGGTTAGGACTTTTCAGCTTGGAGAAGAGACAGCTGAGAGGGGATATGATAGAGGTGTTTGAAATCATGAGAGGTCTAGAACGGGTAGATGTGAATCAGTTATTTACTCATTCGGATAATAGAAAGACTAGGGGGCACTCCATGAAGTTAGCATGTGGCACATTTAAAACTAATCGGAGAAAGTTCTTTTTTACTCTGGAATTTGTTGCCAGAGGATGTGGTTTGATGGACCCTTGGTCTGACCCAATATGGCATGTTCTTATGTTCTTAAGAGGGGTACCAGAGGGAGCGGCATATATGGATTGCTCATTGGTAACCTAAGGTATCTGCATATTGACTTTGGAGTACAATGAGGGTGGGAAGGAGGTGCTCAAAATTGACCTGGAAAGAGCACACAGATCATTGGCCCAGCCACAGGGAAATATGCCATGAAAAATAGTAGTTTATTTTCACTAATCTACTATCAAGGAAAAGTGCTCAAACAGCCACAAAGATGAAAGAAAGTCAATAGAAAGGATATGAGGTGGAAATATTCCAGGATCTTTTGCTGGTAACCATAAAAAAAAAAAAATGTGAATTCAGAGAAATTCTGCAAGTGTTTTATAAAGAGGACTATAAATATAAATGGCTGTTTCTCTTTGGATTACATTTCACAATTAATGGTTGTGGCCTCTCAGGTCAAAACAGTGGAGGAGGCGGTATAAATTCTGCACGCAGCAGTTTCTTTCAGCAACTTCCTGCCAAGAACAGGGCCTTTTCTCACCAGTAACTAAAGAGGGATCCATCAAATGGCAGGCAGCATGTTCAACATGGTGGCAAGAGACTGCAGCTGCAGCCTGGGGGATCCACTTCCTATAGAGAAGTAATGGCTTGATCAGAGAAATGTGCGAGACTCTCTTTCTCATTTTACTGTCTCAGCTTCATAGAGGCATATTAGGAGACCAGGAATGAAGACAACTATGTTTTATTGTGTGACTTTTTTCAGATTATCCAGAATGTAGATTGGGTTATTCAACCTATAGTACTGGTTGAGAATTTTTAATAAAGTTAACATTTTGGTGGAGGGGGTCATGGTTTTAGGAGTATTTGGGGGTAGAGTCCAGGAGTGTTGGTATCATTACTCAGGTAGATGGAGGAAAAGATTGGAAGCATGGGATAGAGGGAGAGGGTCAAGAAGGGGAAAACCAACAAATATATACAGGGTAAATAACAATATGATGGGAGAAATGTTTTGGGATTAAGAGCTGATGGTTACTATTTGTAGCTAATGATGGAGGGGCAAGGGATATTCAAAGGAATGGGATTTCAGAGATCACTATTAGGTGTAATTAAATAATAAGGTAATGGTAACGACAAGGGTGAAAATTACAACCCTAAATGTAAAGGGATTAAATACTCCAATGAAGCAGAAGTTAATATTAAAAGGAGGCAATGCAGAAGATGAATGTTGATATTTACTTTTGCCAAGAAACACACTTGAGGAAAAGTCATGAGTGGAGTCATAGCGTAGTGGTCAGAGCAATGGGCCCGAAGCCAGGGTTCAGTTCCCACTAAGGGGAGGCAAATTACCTCTCTCTCCAGCAAAAATAAAAGTGGGGAATAACCTAATTAACTAAAAACGCACCTGAGCTAAAAATTCAAATTTATCCCTATCAATTAAAAAGCAGAATGAAAATACAAACAAAAAACACACTTTGAAATGTTTGAATGCTAATGCCAGAAGTCTAAGAAGTAAGATGGGAGAATTAGAATGTATAGCAGTGAATGATGACATAGACTTACAGTAATTGGCATCTCAAAGACATGCTGGAAGGAGGATAACCAATGGGACAGTGCTATACCAAGGTTCAAATTATATCTCAATGACAGAGAGGAGCACCCAGGAATCGGTATGGCGCATTATGTCCTGCATGAGACTAAATGCATGATCAAATTTTTATGGGTAGAAATCCCTTGTGTGTTGGGGAAGAGTATTGTGATAGGAGTATACTACCATCCTCCTGGCCAAGATGGTGAGATGGACAGTGAAATGATAAGAGCAATTAGGGAAGCTAACCAAATTGGTAGTGCGGTAATAATGGGAGAGTTCAATTACCCCAATATTGACTGGGTAAATGTATCATTGGGACATGCTAGAGAGATAAAGTTCCTGGATGGAATAAATGACAGTTTTATGGAGCAATTGGTTCAGGAACCGACAAGAAAGGGAGCAATTTTAGATCTAATTCTAAGTAGAGCACAGGATTTGGTGAGAGAGGTAACGGTGGTGGGGCCGCTTGACAATAGTGATCCACAGCTCTAGTGCTAAACTTTCAAAAGGGAAACTTTGATAAAATGAGAAAAATAGTTGGGGAAAAAAACTAAAAGGAGCAGCTACAAAGGTAAAAAGTGTGCAAGAGGCGTGGACATTGATAAAAAATGCCATCCTAGAAGTACAGTCCAGATGTATTCCACACATTAAGAAAAGTGGAAGGAGGGCAAAACGATTACCGGCATGGTTAAAAGGTGAGGTAAAAGAGGCTATTTTAACCAAAAGATCTTCATTCAAAAACTGGAAGAAGAATCCAACAGAAGAAAATAGGATAAAGCATAAGCATGGCAAGTTAAATGTAAGACATTGATAATGTTGCGATCCCGGGTCGGCCCCAGGATCGGCGCTTACCCCGTCGCGGTCCCGAGTCGACTTCCCGTCCCCCGGGGCTGCAGGGACCTCGGCCGCAGCGTTCCCGGCGCGACTTTGCCCCTCTCGGGCCTGCAGGGCCCTCGGGCACCGCGCTCCAGCTCCGCCGGCGTTCCCCGCGGTTGGCTCCGCCCCCCTAGACACGCGCGCGCGGCAGGCACCGGCTCTTAAAGGGGCCAGCGCGGGAGATTGCAGCACAGCCCCCAGGATGACGTCAGACGCCCTCAGGGTACTTAAACCCTGCAACGAGACCTGTTCCTCGCCTTGCAACGAGGTTCCCAGGTTTACCCTGTCTTCAGT
>NW_021820600.1:941-8863 GCF_901001135.1 Rhinatrema bivittatum | reverse complement strand
AAGCACACTGTGAGCAGTGACATGGCCACGAGTGAGAAAGTGAGCATGAAGCGAACGTAAAGAGCAACAGACTACAGCTCTCTTTAATGCACGGGAGAGGGGCCGGTTTTAACGACGTGATCCATTAGAAAATGAATCGTAAGCAGCCAACCTAAGGAGCAGAGTGGCGCAGCGGGAGCGTGCTGGGCCCATAACCCAGAGGTCGATGGATCGAAACCATTCTCTGCTACAGCACTGTCTTTTTGATCATCTTTAAATTCTTATCACCTGCACAGGCTCTTACATCATAAAGGTCCACGTTCTACTACGGAACATGGGCTCTGGTCATGCAAGCTGTTAAAAGCCCATCTTTAGCCAGCTCTCTCTGGGATTTGAAGGAACCACCAGCAGTGGCTCATTGGTCTAGGGGTATGATTCTCGCTTCGGGTGCGAGAGGTCCTGGGTTCAACTCCCAGATGAGCCCTTCCCTTTACTAGGGTGCAGCCTCTAGAGTAGTTCTTCTACTCTCCCCCTGGTGTAGGGAGTAGTAAATCAAGTACTAGTCAAGCTTTTGCTTCTCTGGGAAGATGAAAGCATGCCTCCGGAAAAAAAAACCAACTAGGGCAGGAGATAGCCATGTAAGGACTACGGAGGAAGAATGGACCTCAAGCAAATGCAGCACTCAAACGGACAACAAATCTTCATGATCTGAAGACACCCCAAGGCTTAACAAACAGACAGCGTTAATGTAACTGCGGGACATGCTAGAGAGATAAAGTTCCAACGTGCAAAAAATTACCGTAAGGCGATCACTTTTTCAGATGACACAAAAGGATTCAGAGAAGTTCTATCACGCTCAGATTCTCATAAATTCTGGGGGCGGCCTTGCTAGACTGCAACATTGGGCGTCCAAATGGTATATGAAATTTAATTCGGACAAGATCAAGGTTCTGCATGATGAGAAAAATAAACCTTGCTGCCGTAACAAAATGCTAGGTTCCGGTTTAGGAGTCGGGCACCTACGCAAGAAATCTAGGCTTCACGGTGGAGGATATCGAGCGATCCGTGAAGACAGGCCGTGCAAATTCCTTTCGTTTTATCCTGAAGAAAGAGGATGAGCAAAGGCATAATAGAATTGAAGGGGAGTGCGGGTTTAAATGAAGTGGAAGCTGGGAAGAAAACAGGTGGCTTAAACCGATACACATTCTCGGTATTGACACTAGAAGGGGAGCAGATTGCAGCAACTGCAAAGGACCGGATCCTAAGCAGATGGAGCCAAACCCTCTGCCATTTAGTGAGGCTAGCAATTCCCAAGCAGGACAACATTGCACCAAATCAGAAAGGTACTGCTACTGTGATATACATTCACCGTTGGATTAGCTCTGCTCCAGGTTGACTGGTGTAAGGATAAAAGGCATTGTTGTGGAGAATGGAATACGAGGGGATGATATAAAGTTGTCACACAAAAGCACACTGTGAGCAGTGACATGGCCACGAGTGAGAAAGTGAGCATGAAGCGAACGTAAAGAGCAACAGACTACAGCTCTCTTTAATGCACGGGAGAGGGGCCGGTTTTAACGACGTGATCCATTAGAAAATGAATCGTAAGCAGCCAACCTAAGGAGCAGAGTGGCGCAGCGGGAGCGTGCTGGGCCCATAACCCAGAGGTCGATGGATCGAAACCATTCTCTGCTACAGCACTGTCTTTTTGATCATCTTTAAATTCTTATCACCTGCACAGGCTCTTACATCATAAAGGTCCACGTTCTACTACGGAACATGGGCTCTGGTCATGCAAGCTGTTAAAAGCCCATCTTTAGCCAGCTCTCTCTGGGATTTGAAGGAACCACCAGCAGTGGCTCATTGGTCTAGGGGTATGATTCTCGCTTCGGGTGCGAGAGGTCCTGGGTTCAACTCCCAGATGAGCCCTTCCCTTTACTAGGGTGCAGCCTCTAGAGTAGTTCTTCTACTCTCCCCCTGGTGTAGGGAGTAGTAAATCAAGTACTAGTCAAGCTTTTGCTTCTCTGGGAAGATGAAAGCATGCCTCCGGAAAAAAAAACCAACTAGGGCAGGAGATAGCCATGTAAGGACTACGGAGGAAGAATGGACCTCAAGCAAATGCAGCACTCAAACGGACAACAAATCTTCATGATCTGAAGACACCCCAAGGCTTAACAAACAGACAGCGTTAATGTAACTGCGGGACATGCTAGAGAGATAAAGTTCCAACGTGCAAAAAATTACCGTAAGGCGATCACTTTTTCAGATGACACAAAAGGATTCAGAGAAGTTCTATCACGCTCAGATTCTCATAAATTCTGGGGGCGGCCTTGCTAGACTGCAACATTGGGCGTCCAAATGGTATATGAAATTTAATTCGGACAAGATCAAGGTTCTGCATGATGAGAAAAATAAACCTTGCTGCCGTAACAAAATGCTAGGTTCCGGTTTAGGAGTCGGGCACCTACGCAAGAAATCTAGGCTTCACGGTGGAGGATATCGAGCGATCCGTGAAGACATGCCGTGCAAATTCCTTTCGTTTTATCCGAAGAAAGAGGATGAGCAAAGGCATAATAGAATTGAAGGGGAGTGCGGGTTTAAATGAAGTGGAAGCTGGGAAGAAAACAGGTGGCTTAAACCGATACACATTCTCGGTATTGACACTAGAAGGGGAGCAGATTGCAGCAACTGCAAAGGACCGGATCCTAAGCAGATGGAGCCAAACCCTCTGCCATTTAGTGAGGCTAGCAATTCCCAAGCAGGACAACATTGCACCAAATCAGAAAGGTACTGCTACTGTGATATACATTCACCGTTGGATTAGCTCTGCTCCAGGTTGACTGGTGTAAGGATAAAAGGCATTGTTGTGGAGAATGGAATACGAGGGGATGATATAAAGTTGTCACACAAAAGCACACTGTGAGCAGTGACATGGCCACGAGTGAGAAAGTGAGCATGAAGCGAACGTAAAGAGCAACAGACTACAGCTCTCTTTAATGCACGGGAGAGGGGCCGGTTTTAACGACGTGATCCATTAGAAAATGAATCGTAAGCAGCCAACCTAAGGAGCAGAGTGGCGCAGCGGGAGCGTGCTGGGCCCATAACCCAGAGGTCGATGGATCGAAACCATTCTCTGCTACAGCACTGTCTTTTTGATCATCTTTAAATTCTTATCACCTGCACAGGCTCTTACATCATAAAGGTCCACGTTCTACTACGGAACATGGGCTCTGGTCATGCAAGCTGTTAAAAGCCCATCTTTAGCCAGCTCTCTCTGGGATTTGAAGGAACCACCAGCAGTGGCTCATTGGTCTAGGGGTATGATTCTCGCTTCGGGTGCGAGAGGTCCTGGGTTCAACTCCCAGATGAGCCCTTCCCTTTACTAGGGTGCAGCCTCTAGAGTAGTTCTTCTACTCTCCCCCTGGTGTAGGGAGTAGTAAATCAAGTACTAGTCAAGCTTTTGCTTCTCTGGGAAGATGAAAGCATGCCTCCGGAAAAAAAAACCAACTAGGGCAGGAGATAGCCATGTAAGGACTACGGAGGAAGAATGGACCTCAAGCAAATGCAGCACTCAAACGGACAACAAATCTTCATGATCTGAAGACACCCCAAGGCTTAACAAACAGACAGCGTTAATGTAACTGCGGGACATGCTAGAGAGATAAAGTTCCAACGTGCAAAAAATTACCGTAAGGCGATCACTTTTTCAGATGACACAAAAGGATTCAGAGAAGTTCTATCACGCTCAGATTCTCATAAATTCTGGGGGCGGCCTTGCTAGACTGCAACATTGGGCGTCCAAATGGTATATGAAATTTAATTCGGACAAGATCAAGGTTCTGCATGATGAGAAAAATAAACCTTGCTGCCGTAACAAAATGCTAGGTTCCGGTTTAGGAGTCGGGCACCTACGCAAGAAATCTAGGCTTCACGGTGGAGGATATCGAGCGATCCGTGAAGACATGCCGTGCAAATTCCTTTCGTTTTATCCGAAGAAAGAGGATGAGCAAAGGCATAATAGAATTGAAGGGGAGTGCGGGTTTAAATGAAGTGGAAGCTGGGAAGAAAACAGGTGGCTTAAACCGATACACATTCTCGGTATTGACACTAGAAGGGGAGCAGATTGCAGCAACTGCAAAGGACCGGATCCTAAGCAGATGGAGCCAAACCCTCTGCCATTTAGTGAGGCTAGCAATTCCCAAGCAGGACAACATTGCACCAAATCAGAAAGGTACTGCTACTGTGATATACATTCACCGTTGGATTAGCTCTGCTCCAGGTTGACTGGTGTAAGGATAAAAGGCATTGTTGTGGAGAATGGAATACGAGGGGATGATATAAAGTTGTCACACAAAAGCACACTGTGAGCAGTGACATGGCCACGAGTGAGAAAGTGAGCATGAAGCGAACGTAAAGAGCAACAGACTACAGCTCTCTTTAATGCACGGGAGAGGGGCCGGTTTTAACGACGTGATCCATTAGAAAATGAATCGTAAGCAGCCAACCTAAGGAGCAGAGTGGCGCAGCGGGAGCGTGCTGGGCCCATAACCCAGAGGTCGATGGATCGAAACCATTCTCTGCTACAGCACTGTCTTTTTGATCATCTTTAAATTCTTATCACCTGCACAGGCTCTTACATCATAAAGGTCCACGTTCTACTACGGAACATGGGCTCTGGTCATGCAAGCTGTTAAAAGCCCATCTTTAGCCAGCTCTCTCTGGGATTTGAAGGAACCACCAGCAGTGGCTCATTGGTCTAGGGGTATGATTCTCGCTTCGGGTGCGAGAGGTCCTGGGTTCAACTCCCAGATGAGCCCTTCCCTTTACTAGGGTGCAGCCTCTAGAGTAGTTCTTCTACTCTCCCCCTGGTGTAGGGAGTAGTAAATCAAGTACTAGTCAAGCTTTTGCTTCTCTGGGAAGATGAAAGCATGCCTCCGGAAAAAAAAACCAACTAGGGCAGGAGATAGCCATGTAAGGACTACGGAGGAAGAATGGACCTCAAGCAAATGCAGCACTCAAACGGACAACAAATCTTCATGATCTGAAGACACCCCAAGGCTTAACAAACAGACAGCGTTAATGTAACTGCGGGACATGCTAGAGAGATAAAGTTCCAACGTGCAAAAAATTACCGTAAGGCGATCACTTTTTCAGATGACACAAAAGGATTCAGAGAAGTTCTATCACGCTCAGATTCTCATAAATTCTGGGGGCGGCCTTGCTAGACTGCAACATTGGGCGTCCAAATGGTATATGAAATTTAATTCGGACAAGATCAAGGTTCTGCATGATGAGAAAAATAAACCTTGCTGCCGTAACAAAATGCTAGGTTCCGGTTTAGGAGTGGGCACCTACGCAAGAAATCTAGGCTTCACGGTGGAGGATATCGAGCGATCCGTGAAGACATGCCGTGCAAATTCCTTTCGTTTTATCCGAAGAAAGAGGATGAGCAAAGGCATAATAGAATTGAAGGGGAGTGCGGGTTTAAATGAAGTGGAAGCTGGGAAGAAAACAGGTGGCTTAAACCGATACACATTCTCGGTATTGACACTAGAAGGGGAGCAGATTGCAGCAACTGCAAAGGACCGGATCCTAAGCAGATGGAGCCAAACCCTCTGCCATTTAGTGAGGCTAGCAATTCCCAAGCAGGACAACATTGCACCAAATCAGAAAGGTACTGCTACTGTGATATACATTCACCGTTGGATTAGCTCTGCTCCAGGTTGACTGGTGTAAGGATAAAAGGCATTGTTGTGGAGAATGGAATACGAGGGGATGATATAAAGTTGTCACACAAAAGCACACTGTGAGCAGTGACATGGCCACGAGTGAGAAAGTGAGCATGAAGCGAACGTAAAGAGCAACAGACTACAGCTCTCTTTAATGCACGGGAGAGGGGCCGGTTTTAACGACGTGATCCATTAGAAAATGAATCGTAAGCAGCCAACCTAAGGAGCAGAGTGGCGCAGCGGGAGCGTGCTGGGCCCATAACCCAGAGGTCGATGGATCGAAACCATTCTCTGCTACAGCACTGTCTTTTTGATCATCTTTAAATTCTTATCACCTGCACAGGCTCTTACATCATAAAGGTCCACGTTCTACTACGGAACATGGGCTCTGGTCATGCAAGCTGTTAAAAGCCCATCTTTAGCCAGCTCTCTCTGGGATTTGAAGGAACCACCAGCAGTGGCTCATTGGTCTAGGGGTATGATTCTCGCTTCGGGTGCGAGAGGTCCTGGGTTCAACTCCCAGATGAGCCCTTCCCTTTACTAGGGTGCAGCCTCTAGAGTAGTTCTTCTACTCTCCCCCTGGTGTAGGGAGTAGTAAATCAAGTACTAGTCAAGCTTTTGCTTCTCTGGGAAGATGAAAGCATGCCTCCGGAAAAAAAAACCAACTAGGGCAGGAGATAGCCATGTAAGGACTACGGAGGAAGAATGGACCTCAAGCAAATGCAGCACTCAAACGGACAACAAATCTTCATGATCTGAAGACACCCCAAGGCTTAACAAACAGACAGCGTTAATGTAACTGCGGGACATGCTAGAGAGATAAAGTTCCAACGTGCAAAAAATTACCGTAAGGCGATCACTTTTTCAGATGACACAAAAGGATTCAGAGAAGTTCTATCACGCTCAGATTCTCATAAATTCTGGGGGCGGCCTTGCTAGACTGCAACATTGGGCGTCCAAATGGTATATGAAATTTAATTCGGACAAGATCAAGGTTCTGCATGATGAGAAAAATAAACCTTGCTGCCGTAACAAAATGCTAGGTTCCGGTTTAGGAGTGGGCACCTACGCAAGAAATCTAGGCTTCACGGTGGAGGATATCGAGCGATCCGTGAAGACATGCCGTGCAAATTCCTTTCGTTTTATCCGAAGAAAGAGGATGAGCAAAGGCATAATAGAATTGAAGGGGAGTGCGGGTTTAAATGAAGTGGAAGCTGGGAAGAAAACAGGTGGCTTAAACCGATACACATTCTCGGTATTGACACTAGAAGGGGAGCAGATTGCAGCAACTGCAAAGGACCGGATCCTAAGCAGATGGAGCCAAACCCTCTGCCATTTAGTGAGGCTAGCAATTCCCAAGCAGGACAACATTGCACCAAATCAGAAAGGTACTGCTACTGTGATATACATTCACCGTTGGATTAGCTCTGCTCCAGGTTGACTGGTGTAAGGATAAAAGGCATTGTTGTGGAGAATGGAATACGAGGGGATGATATAAAGTTGTCACACAAAAGCACACTGTGAGCAGTGACATGGCCACGAGTGAGAAAGTGAGCATGAAGCGAACGTAAAGAGCAACAGACTACAGCTCTCTTTAATGCACGGGAGAGGGGCCGGTTTTAACGACGTGATCCATTAGAAAATGAATCGTAAGCAGCCAACCTAAGGAGCAGAGTGGCGCAGCGGGAGCGTGCTGGGCCCATAACCCAGAGGTCGATGGATCGAAACCATTCTCTGCTACAGCACTGTCTTTTTGATCATCTTTAAATTCTTATCACCTGCACAGGCTCTTACATCATAAAGGTCCACGTTCTACTACGGAACATGGGCTCTGGTCATGCAAGCTGTTAAAAGCCCATCTTTAGCCAGCTCTCTCTGGGATTTGAAGGAACCACCAGCAGTGGCTCATTGGTCTAGGGGTATGATTCTCGCTTCGGGTGCGAGAGGTCCTGGGTTCAACTCCCAGATGAGCCCTTCCCTTTACTAGGGTGCAGCCTCTAGAGTAGTTCTTCTACTCTCCCCCTGGTGTAGGGAGTAGTAAATCAAGTACTAGTCAAGCTTTTGCTTCTCTGGGAAGATGAAAGCATGCCTCCGGAAAAAAAAACCAACTAGGGCAGGAGATAGCCATGTAAGGACTACGGAGGAAGAATGGACCTCAAGCAAATGCAGCACTCAAACGGACAACAAATCTTCATGATCTGAAGACACCCCAAG
>NW_021820600.1:0-841 GCF_901001135.1 Rhinatrema bivittatum | reverse complement strand
TAACAGAATCATAGGGGTAACCTGTATGGAGCAGCATGTACTACCATGGGGAGCTTGCTGGGCAGACTGGATGGACCGTTTGGTCGTTTTCTGCTGTCATTACTATGTTACTATGTTAGATATGGGTTGTACTACCTCTTTGTATGGACAGGAAAGCTATTGACCTACATATGGCTGAGAGAAGGTAGCTACCTTGCCAGTGTATACAGAGGACATAGTGAGTGTGAAATGATGCATCTTGGGGTGGCAGTCTCTACTGCAACTGTGCATGATATTATCAACTGAGAGGAGGCAAAGCGCACACACACACACACACACACACACACACACACACACATCTCTGCACTGGCCTGCAGAATGACGAATGGGACGAAAAAGCCAGGCCCTGAGCCAATGGGATACAGATGTAACTGTGCAAGACACTTGTTTTTCCTCCCCCCAGCCACTCCCCATTTCTGTGCTGTTTGCTGCTATCACTTAGCCAGAGGAATATAGAAAGATGCGTCTCTCTTACCTATGAGCCAACTGTCACCGTACAGGCCATTCTCAAAATTTTCAAAGAGGCCTGATTGCCTAAGTATAAAAGAATCATATGAGGATCCCAGGAGCCTGGCTACCATTTCCAGGATGCGCATTTGAGCGACACAGACCTCTTGCACATTGATGGAGTGGAAGAGCTTTCTGTTGCTCCTCCCTGTCAACGGGATGAAATGGTGGCCACATGAGTGCAGTCGATAGCTCCCAGAACATTTGGAAAGTTTGCAAAGACATAAATGCCTATCTTCAAGTCCATCAAGTCCTGCCTGTCACGAGGAAATGCTATGTAGCAATTAAGGTGGTC
>NW_021820599.1:0-8893 GCF_901001135.1 Rhinatrema bivittatum | reverse complement strand
TTCAGACAGCAACATTTTGAAGGGGCAACCTTCTTTCATCAACTCCCCCCCCCCCCCCCCGCCTCACCCTTCCTTCCCCTCCATCACGCTACCCTCCCGACACCCCCAAAACTCACGAAAACCCAGTAGGGGCAATGGATAACTGGCACCATTTTAAAAAATGGCGCAGGGCCGGTGCAAGGGGATTAGGAACCCTAGGCACCTTCTGCCTTGTCCCGCTCCCGGTCACAACCCCGACTCCAGGGGTGGGGACCACATGCTGCTGCTTCCCCACCTCCTGTGCCCCCCCATCCAAATGTAAATAAAATAACCCCTCCACCCTCCCATCACCCCCAAGACTCACAAAAATAACCAAAATGGCGCGGATTGTCCATTGCCCCTACCATATGACAGGGGCCGGCTAATGTCACTGGTAGCCCCTGTCACTTGGTAGGTGCTAAAGGCCCCTGGTGCCATTTTGGTTAGTGGCAGCCAATGGCCCAGGAGCAGCAGATCGCTCCCAGGTCCCCTGCTGGACCACTAGGTGTTTTCGTGAGTCTTGGGGGGAAGCTCTCACTTATGGCCTAGTTGATTGAAAGAAGGTTGCCAGTTTGTGTGATGTTCTTAAGTGCTTTTCATGGGGTTGTGAGGCTGAAAGAACTCAGATAGGACCAGGTCTGGATGTTAAAATAAAGTTACTGATTCTTAAAGTTAAATTAAAGTTTGTTTGTCTAAAATGACTGTGGTTATAGGGTTTTTCCTGTGTAGGTAAATGTCTTTATTATAGACCTCTGGGTAGAGCCCATGGTGATTTTAAGTGCACATTACTCTCCCAGGGTTGTAATGTGGAATCCTAGTGAGAGGGTTCCCCTTTAACTGCAAAAATCCTACCTTTAGAGATCTTCTTTCAGCCTGTCCTGATTCCTGAATTGGAAATCCAAATGAGATCTCTTCTCTTGTACCTTCTTCCTTTAGTAATGCTGTTTGTTTTATTCCTCAGTTGTTACTTCAGGTGATTTCTCTTATGGAAAAATCTGGGGACTAGGTTATTGATCCTGTGCTGAAATCCCAGAGGGGGGAAGGGGCATCCAAAAACCACTCTACTCTACTCTTAAGTTCCAAAAATTGCTTTAACGTCCTTAATCTGGAAATCTTCTCTGCCCTCACTGTCGCTCACAGCATGATCCATCCTTGATGCTTGCCTACCTAGGGAGCAGAGCAGGCTCACAGGTCTTTGGTCCCCTGAAGACGGCCCTTTGTTCCATAGGGTATCAGGCTTAAACGTCTATCTCACTGTAACTCCAAGAATATGAAGGCCCCTCTGGCAGGGAGTGCACAGTGAGGTGTCTCTTCTAAAAGAAAACTCCTTTGGGCAAGGCTGGGAGCCCTACCAGAGTGTGGAAAAGAAAAACATGTTGTCCTCTGCAGCTGCTCTCTCTAACCCAACCCCTTGAGTCTTATAATGGGAATGACTGTACTGAATAGCAGTGAAACACCCAATCCAAAGCCTTCTGGTGGAAGGGTCTGAAGGGATGGATGGCTCCTACTAAGTAGTTCTAAGAACAGGGATATGTGGCATCTAGTGGCCAGATCGGGAAGGTTTGTCACAATTGATTTAATGGGACACACCAGCATGGATTTATCTAAGCAAAGCCTTGCCTCACAAATTTGCAAAAATGTTTTTTTTTAAAGTGTGCATAAGCATGTGGATAAAGGTCAAACTGGTAGATGTAGTGTATTTGGAATTTCAGAAGGCATTTGACAAAGTCCCTCTTGAGACTATCTAAGAAAAAGTCATGGGATAGGCGGAGATGTCCTTTTCTGGATTGCAAAATGATTAAAAGACAGGAAACAGAGAGTAGGATTGATTGGTCAATTTTCTCAGTGGAAAAGTATAAACAGTGGAGTGCCTCAGGGATCTGTACTTGGGACCGGTGCTTTTCAATATATTTATAAATGATCTGGAAAAGAGGTATGATGAGTGAGATGATCAAATTTGCAGATGACACAAAAGTATTCAGAGTAGTTGTTTATTTTATTTATTATTTATATACCGGACATTCGATCTGAGATATCACATTGGTTTACATTCAGGTACTATAGGTATTTCCCTATCCCCAGAGGGCTTACAATCTAAGTTTTGTACCTGAGGCAATGGAGGGTAAAGTGACTTGTCCAAGATCGCAAGGAGCAACAGCGTTAAATCAGAAGCGAATTGTGATAAATGCATGAGGATCTTGCAAGACTGGAAGATTGAACATTCAAATGGCAACTGAAATATCAAGTGGGACAAGTGCTAGGTGATACATATAAGGAAAAATAACCCATGATATGGCAGTCAAAAAAACAGAAATGTTAGGAATTATTAAGAAGGGAATGGCAAATAAAAAGGAGAATGTCCTAATGCCTCTGTATTGCTCCATAGTTAAACCACACCTTAAATACTGTCCTGCAATTCTGGTTGCCGCATCTCAAAAATGATAGTTGCAGTGGAGAAGGTGCAGAAAAGGGTGACCAAAATGATAAAGGGGATAGAATGGCTCCCCTATGAGAAAAGGCTAAAGAGGTTAGGGGCTGTTCAGCTTGAAGAAGTGGAGAAGGTGCAGAAAAGGGGTGACCAAAATGATAAAGGGGATAGAATGGCTCCCTTATGAGTAAAGGCTTAAAGAGGTTAGGGCTGTTCAGCTTGAAGAAGAGCAAACTGAGGGGGAGAAATGATAGAGAGTGATGAAAAAGACTTGAACAGATAAAAGGTGAAATGGTTATTACTCTTTCGGATAATACAAGGACTAGGGGGCATTCCATAAAGTTGGCAAGTAACACATTTAAAATAAATCAGAGAAAATTATTTTTCACTCAATGCACAATCAAGCTCTGGAATTTGTTGCCAGAGGATGTAGTTAAAGCAACAAGTGTAGCTGAGTTTAAAAAAGGTTTGGATAAGTTCCTAGAGAAGTCCATAAACTGCTTTTAATCAATAAGGAATAGCCACTGCATTTTGCCGGCATTAGTAGCATGGGATCTATTTAATGTCTGGTTACTTGCCAGGTACTTGTGACTTGGATTGGCCACTGATGGAGATAGGATATTGATGGACCCTTGGTCTGACCCAGTATGACATATCTATGTTCTTATGTACTTTGCATGCATCTGAAATTGTATGTATGAAAAGCCGCTCATTTAAATACAGGGAGGTTCTTAAAGTAAAATATTGCGTGATATTGAAAATATTGCATGATATTGCCACAATAAGCATATATTGAGCAATAAACAGCACATTTTGCATGATAAACACTGTTGTTGCATGCACACGCTTATCACGGCTTACTAAAATACCCATAAGCCAGGTAAGTCTGAATATTGGCACTTATTCCATTTAAGTTAAACGTATAAGTAACTCTTCTTGGAATGCCCTTATCTCACCCATCACTTATCCGGCTCTTTAGCCGAATAACACAAACAGCTGAAGAAGTGGCAGCCGCTCAAAGCAATTGAATATTCAGTACAATACTACTTGGCCTGCTAAGTCACAACTTAATCAAATAAGTGGCATTGAAAATCAACCTCTATTTCTGTATCAGCCATTATATTCTTATTTCTGTGTCCTATATTTATTTCTCTATGCAACCTGCAAAGGAATAACAGTGATTCTGAGTAATTTAGTCTAAGATGCTCTCAGTATTGAGCAGAATATAGACCATGCTGAAGATTATGTTCTGACTGAGATTTCTCTCCATGGTGTTTGTCTAAGTGTTGTTGTGCTGTGTTGTGTTTATAGTATGTGCTGCTGGTTACAGTGGACCTCAGTGTATGACCTATTTTCCTCCGCTGCTGGTAGCACCTGCTTGTGACTGCAATGGAACCTTTGCAACAACAGTGACAAACGGTAAGGCCATTAAAACTCCATCCTACACTTTTTAAGTGCCCTGGGCCAAAATTGTATTTAAACATGAAAGCAATTTCAGTTGGAGCCATAAGTGACTATGGCAAAATTAAAACTCTCAGTTTTTCTTCAGCCTAACCAATTCTATAGCTTAATTAGTGTGATGAAATGTTTTCTAAATGGATTTTCTGTAACCCATAGATTTATTCATTCTCTTTTCTGATATTATATGTAACTTCTCTAACAGAGCAGGTCTTTGCTAAAGTATATTATTTTGGTGGTGCAATATATAATAATCTTGACATAATGAGGACAATTATCAGAGTAAGTTACCCAGGTAACTAGCTCTTTACCTGGGTATATTGCCCTAGTTGAACATTGTTCCTTTATTCTGGCCAAAAGTAGATTCAGACTTTCATCACAGCACGTGAACGTTTAGCCAGGGTAAAAAGACACTTTCCCCATGGGCCTATTTAAATATACGGAGTAACAGTGTAATGTACAATCGAAATTTCAAATCCATATGTGTTATTTTACCCTGAACTGGCCACCCAAACAAATAGCAAGGGCAAATATTCAAGGGCACTTTTAAACATGTACATTGTAGGATATTTTCCAAGAGAAGCAACCCAGGTAGTTTCTCTTTGAAACCTAGCTACAAGGTACACATGTTTAAAACTTTATATCTACATTTGCAACACCCCGGGCTATTCCATATTCCAAGTTACTAGGAATCATAAGCATTATATTATCGCTATGAAGCTCTGAAGCAGTTTGTAGGATTGTCAGTTTCTTGATAGTATATAAGGCCTCTGCATTCTTCTAAAAAGGAAAGGGTGTCTGGATAATAAGGATTTTTACTGTTGTAGCACTTTTCTGGCGTCTTGGTATATGGCAGTTCAACAAGCTTGGATCTAGTTTTGGAAAGCCCAATATTGAAACACCACTTTACCAGGTAAGCCAGACTTATCCATCTAAGTGGTAGTCACTGAATATCTGGCTATGTTCGGTGGCCACCACTTAGTTGGATAAGTCACTTAACTGGTTTACTTTAGCTGGATAAGTAGCAATATTCTTACTTATCCAGTTAAGTTAATCAAATAAGTTAAATCTGCCATAGAGCAGGTCTTAACTGGATATAACTTATCGAGCTAAGTAGCACCAAATATGGAGATATTCAGCAGCATAGTCATGCTGATGAATATCTCATATAAGTTAGATGAATAAGTCTAATCCTGCTAATTACATAAACAGCTTCCTTTGAATATTGAGGCCTGAAAGTTTTGAGTAATGAACCCTTGGAGGAATTAGTTGGGGGTCATCCATCCCAGGATTTACCTAGGCTATAGGAAAGGATAGATTTCCGCATTTTATACCCTGTTACATTGTTACAATTACATGGTTTGTTACATTTTTTGGATGAAATTCAAGTTCCTTATCTAACTGCTTTACCAGTCCAGACACATGGATGGCATCAGGACCTGGACTGGCCATCGGATCAGGTAATTGATTGTTCCCGAGTGGGTTGGCTCAGGTCAAAACCGAGGCCTCAGTATCAACCTGGGCCTTGGCCAAGACCCCAGTGTTGCGCTCAGGCCTAGGCCATGGCCCCTGCTTTGGGCCTCAGCCTAAGCCCTAGGTGAGGCCCTGGCCTCAGGCCTAGCACTAGGCTCGATGCATTAATTTCAAACAGATGCAACAAATAAGGGCCCTTTCATTTGGGTGCCCCTGATTGTTTTGGAGTCCTCCAAATGAAATTAATTGCCCTTATTCAATCACATTTTTTAAATTCTTTTGACACAAAGGCATGTCCCTATCAGTTACTCTCCTCATGCCTCTTTGGCATGAGGAATACAACCTGGACAACCTAGTGTCCTAGGTTATCCAAAGAGGTGCATTGGAATGTGAGTCCTTGGGTTGATACAGCCCAGCAGGTGAAACCAGCTGGGCCCAAGCTGGTAGCAGGCTGACATGCTCAAGCAAGGAATGAGATTAGGCTTCACAAGGCAAGTTTTGCCTCACAAATCTGCTTCACCTTTTTGAAGGAGTTAATAAACATGTAGATAAAGGGTGAACCGGTAGATGTAGTGTATTTGGATTTTCACAAGGCGTTTGACAAGGTTCCTCATCTGAGGCGTCTAGGAAAAGTAAAAACTCATGGGATAGGTGGTGATGTCCTTTCGTGGATTACAAACTGGCTAAAAAGACAGGAAACAGAAAGTAGCATTAATGGACAATTTTCTCAGTGGAAGGGAGTGGGCAGTGGAGTGCCTCAGGGATCTGTATTGGGACCCGTACTTTTCAATATTTATAAATGATCTGGAAAGAAATACGACGAGTGAGGTTATCAAATTTGCAGATGATACAAAATTGTTCAGAGTAGTTAAATCACAAGCAGATTGCGATAAATTGTAGGAAGACCTTGTGAGACTGGAAAATTGAGCATCCTAATGGCAGATGAAATTTAATGTGGATAAGTGCAAGGTGATGCATATAGGGAAAAATAACCCATGCTATAATTACACTATGTCAGGTTCCATATTAGGAGCTACCACCCAAGAAAGAGATCTAGGCATCATAGTGGATAACACATTGAAATCATCGGTTCAGTGTGCTGCGGCAGTCAAAAAAGTGAACAGAATGTTGGGAATTATTAGAAAGGGAATGGTGAATAAAACAGAAAATGTCATAATGCCTCTGTATCGCTTCATTGTGAGACCGCACCTTGAATACTGTGTACAATTCTGGTCGCCGCATCTCAAAAAAAATATAGTTGTGATGGACAAGGTAAAGAAAAGGGCAACCAAAATGATAAAGGGGATGGAACAGTTCCCCTATGAAGAAAGGCTGAAGAGGTTAGGGCTGTTCTGCTTGGAGAAGAGATGGCTGAGGGGGGGATATAATAGAGGTCTTTAAGATCATGAGAGGTCTTGAATGAGTAGATGTGAATCAGTTATTTACACTTTTGGATAATAGACTAGGGTGCACTCCATGAAGTTAGCATGTGGCACATTTAAAACTAATTGGAGAAAGTTCTTTTTCACCTAACGCACAATTAAACTCTAGAATTTGTTGCCAGAGGATGTGGTTAGTGCAGTTAGTGTAGCTGTGCTTAAAAAAAGGATTGGATAAGTTCTTGGAGGAGAAGTCCATTACCTGCTATTAAAACAAACAAAAAACACACTTTGAAATGTCTGTACGCCAATGCCAGAAGTCTAATAAGTAAGATGGGAGAGTTAGAGTATATAGCAGCAAATAATGAGATTAACATAATTGGCATCACAGAGACTTGGTGGAAGGAGGATAACCAATGGGACTGTGCTATATCAGGGTACAAATTATATTGCAATGATAGGGAGGATCAACTTGGAGGGGGTGTGGCACTTTATGTCCAGGAGGGTATAGAGTCCAACAGGATAAAGATCATACAAGAAACTAAATGCTCAGTAGAATCTATATGGGTAGAAATCCCATGTGTGTTGGGTAAGAGTACAGTGATAGGAGTATACTACTGTCGACCTTGAGAAAATGGTCAGACAGATGATGAAATGCTAAGAGAAATCAGGGAAGCAAACCAATTTGGCAGTGCAATAATAATGGGAGATTTCAATTACCTAGCTAAATCAAAAAGAGTCAGTCGTAAACCACACAATAAATATTCACCAAAAAATAGTGGAAACCAGAAAATAATTTTTATTATAGCCTAGCAGGTGTCAGCAAGCCAGGCATTGTGAAATGGAAGGCCTGACAGTCGATATGGCTGGCAGGCCAGGGTAATGCGGGCCCAGGCACGCTCGGGAGGTGGCAGGTCCCGGGAGAGGATAGGGGCGCCATAGGAGAAGGTGGAGGGCCCGAGAAGGCAGGGGTCATTGGAGGGGCAGGCAGCTGAGGGGGGAGTTAGGGTCAGGAGGAGGTGAGGTGGCAACCGGTAGGTAAAGTTAAGGGCAGAAGGAGGAGCTGAGGCTGTGCTGGCCAATCCTAATTGGCCAGCGAGCCACGCTTGAATCAAGCGTTAGGGCTGCCTCGGAGGAACGCGGCACAGTCCTTACTGTGGCACGGCTGCTCCGAGAGGCAGAGGCCGTTTTCTACGGGTAGTTTCCTTGGTGAAGCTAGGCGTAGAAAAGGGCTCGGTTGGGCACGTACCGGTCGGTGGAGGTTCTTGCTGGCAGGCGCGTGCTCGCGGGGCGGCAGGTCGGCAACCCGGAAGTGTGGCGGCTACGGCGAGTCCTGTGATGGCTTCGGAGGAGGGCGGCCTGTGTCCCGGGAGATGTCGAGGAGGGCGGCGTCTCAGCCGGCATGGAGCTGGTTTTCTCCGTGAGCTGAGCGGGTGAGCGGCGTTGCGGGCGCCGGGGGCGGCAGCGATGGGCAGGCTGCAGGGAGCGAGGGTTGCGCGGGCTGGTGCGGCGGGCGAAGGCTGTGCAGGGACGGAGGGGCGGCAGCCGCGGGCAGCGGAGGCGGAGCGGGGCAGGCGCGGATCTGCGCGGTGTCCCCGATCGCGTTCGCGCGCACGGGGGGGCGGCAGGGGCAGAGGAGGTCGCCGGTCGGGTGCGTTTACGGAGGGGGCAGGCGGATCGGGGACGTGGGGCCCGATGGGGGCTGACGGTCTCATGGCTGGCGGGAGTGCGGCGCGTGCCGGGAGGCGGGCGGCTGGGCTTGCGATGGGGGCGGGGCCTGTCCCGCGGTGCTCGGGGATCGGGTTTCTGAGGGGGTCCTGCTGGAAGGGTCGCGCGAGGCTGGGTTTTTGCCAGGATGGTCGGGGGTAGAGGGTGATTGGGGTGCAGGAGAGTGGGCAAGGGGCGGGGTGACGAGGAGCCCTGGGGAGGGTGGTCTGGAGCGTCTCGGCGCTCCCCTTCTGGGTGGCGACGGGAGAGGCACGCCGTGGCTCGTGGGCTCCTACAGGCGGGCCGCCGGCTGATGCCTGCCGGGGGAGGTGGGGAGGTCTCGGTTGAGGGACAGATGGTGCCTTTTCCGGCAGGCCAGGAGCGGGTCTTGTCTTCCTGGGCTGCTCTCTGCTGAAAGGGGTGTCGCGGC